>NW_026058151.1:0-155521 GCF_023721935.1 Panthera uncia | reverse complement strand
GAGGCCAGCCCAAAGCGAGATGTGAAATGCACACCAGATATTGAACACGTAGTACAAAAAAAATAAAAGGATATAAAATATCTCCTAAATAATTTCATATTGGTTGCATGTTGAAATGATAATATGACATATAGGTTAAATGAAGTATATTATTAAACTTAACTTCATCTGTTCTTACCTTTTTATTGTGACTACTAGAAAAATGTTAGCATGATATGTGTGGTGTTCATTCTATTTCTACTGGATTACTGCAGAATTAGACGCTCATTATGGTAACTTACTGATGAATCAGTCTAGAGACATTTAAAAATTATTCCCTAAAATCGCAACAGACTATAAAAATAGCCTTTTTAATTTTACGAGGTAAAAGGCGCTGGTAGATATTTTAAAAGCCTTACCATCTCTGTTCAGTCTTCCTCTATATTAATAACCTTTATAATGATGTTGGAAGATAAACAGCTCACTGTCTTTAAAGTTAGAAAAGAAGGGGAAAAAAAGACTCCATGGTATATGTCTGTGGATAAAGTGATCCAACTTTGGAACAGTCCAAACTTGTTCCCTAATCAAAGATATACTTTTAATGAGACTTTATCTTTGATTGAAAATGTAAGGCTATAATGAACCACTCACTGGGTCATTACTCTGCTTCTAGGCTTAATTTTTATTTAATTCTAGTTCCCTGGTGTTTTTCATATGGGGCTCTTAATTTATGCAGGATGTTTAAAACTTTCTTTTTTGGATCTTTTGATGTAGGTAGACTTTTGGGGCAAGAAGTCCATTTTGAACTTAGAGTAACAAAATAAATATATCTAGTCTCCACAGAAACAGATCATACACATCTGTGTCTTGGCATGTATTCGTATTTATACAGGTAACCAGTCAAACATTGCAACAGGTCCTTGAGTAATGTGAAGTGTGTTGGCAACCCGCAATTTTGCAGCAGCTGTGAACAGGGTGAAAAACAAGTGGTTTGGGGGGTTAGGTGAACCTCGGTTCTAATTGTCACCCTGCCACCTAACTGTGTGGGCTTGGGGCATTTGTTTCATATTTCCGGAATCCCATTTCATCATCTGAAAAAAAAGTGTCTACGTTTTTAGTTGGGCATGCAGATTAACTGAATTATGCTTATAAAGCAGTTAGCAAATGGTCCTGTAGGTAGAAAATATTTAGTACTTGAGAATACTTGTTACTCTTTTTGAAGCCTTATCCTCTTCTGGTCCTAGGCAGGAAAATGAGTTCATACTGGAAAGTGTCCAGGCCTTTTCATCCCCAAAGGCAGCGGTTCAGGTCAGACTCCTTCCACCTCCATCTGAGTTGCTAAGATACCTTTTACTTACTATTGACAGTTTACCTTTGGGCTAGAACCCACCTGACATTAAGTGCTGCAGCTGTAAAATAGGAAGTGCTCAGGACTTTCCAAAATTTGTAGGAAGGTGGGATGGTGTCCTATATCCAATCTACCTTTTGCCAAACCTTCCTGATCATACAGACCTTCCTCAGAACTCCCAAGAAATAATCTTCACCTTTCGGTCCACTGTTCTCAAGCTTACCTATGCAATTAGTATTAAAAACCTTCCTGCCTGCATTCATGGCTCTCCATAATGTGATCCCAGTTGACCTAGGGAAGATGTATGTGTGTGTTCTCCCCTGGGCCATCTCTTTTCATCTGATTCTGATAACAACCATCCCTTCTCCTCCTCACCTCTCTAGCTTTTCTTCTGAGAAACTTTTTGGGGCTCCCTTTCCTTTTGGAGTTCTCTCCTATTTCCTTTGGAGTCCATGTAGGGCTGACATTGGATGCTCCTGGGACTCAGACCTAGCCAAAGACAGCATTCCATGCCTATGTCCACAGGAACTGGCTCAGCAAGGGACAAAGGAGCCAAACCCTGACCAAACCTAGGACTTTCTCATGAAATTGGTCAAAGGTAAATCTGGAATTAATCTTCTGGGGCCATTTTGCTCCAGATAGCCAGATAACTCCTGGATTTACAGATGTGGAAGTATATTATCTTTCCAAGGCTGCTATAACAAATCACCACAACCTGGATGGCTTATAAAAACAGAAATATATTATCGCACAGTTATGGAAACTAGAAGTCTGAAATAAGGTATCCATAACCCCATGTTTCCTTTGAAGGTTACAGGGAAGAATGTTTCCTTGTCTCTCCTTACTTCTGGTAGTTGCCAGCAATCCTTTGTCATTCTTTGCCTGGTAGCTATGTCTCCCTATCTCTGCCTCCATCATCACATTGCCTCTACCCTCGGCGCGTGTTTCTATATCCAAATCTCCTTCTCCGTTCTTTACAAAAACACCAGCCCTTGGATTAGGACCTTGTCCCACAATCCAGTATGACCTTATTTTAACCTAATTGCATCTCCAAAGATCATATTTCCAAATAAGATCACATTTGCAGCTACAAGGTGTTGGAACTTCTAACATACTTTTTGGAGGTCATTATTCAGCCCATTAGAGGGAGTTAATCAATTACATTTTTTTGCTTAAGCCAATTTGAACTGTATTTCTGTTATAGTCAAGAGATAGCTGAATTTCTGACATCTTTCCTATAATAATCCCACAGTGCTATTTCTTAACTATGTCTCTAAAGGAAAGAATTCTTTCTATACTGTTTCTCCTTTCCTAGATCCCCTTTCTTTTGTTCTCTATTTATACAGATGATTTCCAGCTTGGCTAGTATTGGAGGGTCCACCTGATATGGCACTTCTTCCAGCAAGTGTTTGTTTTCTCCTACAGATGTCTACAACTAGTTTTCCCTCCATTACTGACTTGACTATTCTCATTCTCTGTCCAGAGTTGAATTCAGGCTTTTTATGTGAACATATGTATCTCATCTCCTCAAGTGACCATAAACATCTCTCTGCATATTCACTCAAAGCCTTTCTCCACCATAGGCACTCTGCTGGATGAGCAACACCTAACACCCCTGTCTGCACAGTAGGTCAGCCCTACATTTCACACTTGTTTGTGCTTAATACATCTCTGACTGATGCATATTTTGCGCTTTGTACAGGGATGTGCATGATGTTTGAGGGTCAGAGAGTGGATGGAAAAGAGACAGAGCAAAGGTGGAAAGGAGATCAGGTAAGAGGGTGGAGGCCAGAAAGCAATCAGCCAGGGAATTTTAGACTGGTGATCAGCTGGAAGTTGTGCTCTGTGTGGTGCAGACAGCTGTTGCTTTTACCAAACCAATACCCATTCCACTCTGTACGAAGCACTATAGTTTTCTCTTTGGGAAAGAACTACCCTTCCCCTATTATGATTCCACACTGTTGGTGTTGGAGTAGTTTCATCTCAGTGAGGAGGTGATTACTCAGGAGGTAATCCTGCAGCCGTAGTGCATCCACTAAGTCAAATCAAGGAAAGTAGTAAAGCAGAGTTAAGAGATGGAGAAGGTTTCCTGAGGAATCATTTGAAAACCTAGATCCAGGTGTACCTGGAGTCAGTACATTAATTTTGAATTTCTGAGAAACTCTGTGTTTCAATGACCCTGGTATTTCCAGTGATTCATGTAAAGAAATTAAATATAAAACGACTATCTACTTCTACCTAATGCTTCTTTAGCCTCCAATCCTCAGATGAGTCACACCTACTGTCTTTAACCTTGAATGTGATTAATAACTATTAGATAGCTTCACTGAGTCCAAATAATATCACACCTCTGATAGACTTCATAAGGAAACAAATGATCAAGCAATTAAAAAGCACCTGTTTGATATTGATACTTGACAGTTACCATCATCTCTATTTAGTAATCTCAGCAGTTTTAAAGACAACTTGGAATGTAAGAAGATAGTAAAAATGTTAAATGACACATGATGGTTTTAATAATTCTTAAAATTATTGGCATAGGCTGATAAACAAAGGGCTCCAACTTGTTTGGAAGAGTGGTCCTTGACTGCTATCCATCCATGAGCAAGGTGAAACAGGAAATTGAAGTCATTTCCGTGATAACCCCACCAAAATGGACATCTAATAAAATACATACATACATCCCAACGTAAGACATGGAATAGATCAGATTTAAATGGACAGTTATGTTTCAAGAACATCAGTATCTGCTTGAGCTTCATGACTAGCCAAAGGTGTGGTGACCCAGACTTGGTAGAGAAACTCCCACCCAATGGCTCGGGGGTGACAGCTAAGAAGGCTTGATCTCAGGAGGTGGCAGGGTTCTCTCTTTGCGATCGTCCCATCCATTTTTTTCCAAGTTGCTGCAAATCTCAACAGGTCCCATTTCAGCAAACATGAAGCATGTTCATTTGGAAAACTTTACCTGCTTGAATCAGCAATGTTTGCTCAATAGATTTAGTCAGGTATTGGATAACAATCCTGTAAACTCTACTCCTGCTTTTCAAGAAACAAAGAAACAAACAAACAAAAGAGGGCTTCTTTCAAGGACCATCTCATCAGTGGGACAGTTATTTATTTTATATATTTGGCTCCTTGGTAACATTTCACTTGAGACACTTCTTATAGACTATGGTGTCTTCTTTAGAGATTTCTTTTTACCTGTGACATTCTATTTCTCAACAAGAACACAAGTTGTTTATCATGATTTCTGTTTATGGCTTTTAGTAGTATTACTACTATTGACAACCATGCATTCGATAATTACTATGTGCCAGGAACTGGGCTGGCAATTGAGATACATTATAAGTAAGGTTCACAACAACCTTAAGAGATAGGTGGAATCATTGTTATCTCTTTGCAGAAGAGGAATCCGAGTTGCAGAAAGGTTATGTAATATGGCCAAACTCAGCCCTAAACTTAGTGTTGCACATCTTCTAATAGGGTAACTCCATTCATTCCATTATGACCATACTCGGGGGTCTCCAGAGAAACAGAATAGAAGATATATGTACATATACATGTACATATATATATATATATATATACACATATATATGGAAAGAGAGATTTATTTATTTTTCTTAATGTTACTTTATTTTTGAGACAGAGAGAGACAGAGCATAAGCAGGGAAGGGGCAGAGAGAGACACACACACAGAATCAGAAGCAGGCTACAGGATCTAAGCTGTCAGCACAGAGCCCGACACGGGGCTCAAACTCCTCAACTACAAGATCATGACCTGAGCTGAAGTCAGATGCTCAAATGACTGAGCCACCCAGGCGCCCCTTGAGATTTGTTGATTCATTATGAGGAATTGGCTCATGTGGTCAAAGAGGCTGAAAAAAACCCATCATCCACCATCTGAAAGCTGGAGATCCAAGGAAGCTGGCAGCTAATTCAGTCTGAAGTTCTGAGAACCAGGGGAGCCAATGGTATAAACCCCAGCATGAGAGCAGGATAAGATGAAATGACTTGTCCCAGATTAATCAGTGAGGCTTGGGGGCATGGGGCCAGGCAGGACGGGGGGAGGAGGTGACCAAAATTGTTCCTTTTTCTCACTTTTGTTTTATTCAAACTCTCAATGGATTAGATGAGGCCCACCCAGCTTGAGGACAGTGATTTAATTTACTTAGTCCACTGATTCCAATGTTAATCTCCTCTGGAAACACCCTCACAGACACACCCAGAAACCATAGTTAATCTGGGCATCCCATGGCCAAACAAGTTGACACTTAAAATTAACCATCACATAAAGAAGATGTGGTATATATACACAATGGAGGATTACTCGGCAATAAAAAAGAAGTGAAATCTTGCCATTTGCAACTATGTGGATGGAACTAGAGGGAATTATGGTAAGCGAATTAGCCAGTCAGAGAAAGACAAATACCCTATGACTTCACTCATATGAGCATTTTAAGAGACAAAGTAGATGAACACAAGGGAAGGGAAGCAAAATTAATATAAAAACAGGGAGGGGGACAAAACATAAGAGACTCCTAAATATAGAGAAAAAACAGAGGGTTACTGGAGGGGTTGTGGGAGGGGGGATGGGCTAAATGGGTAAGGGGCATTAAGGAATCTACTCCTGAAATCACTGTTGCACCATATGCTAACTAACTTGGATGTAAATTAAAAAATAAATAATTAATTTAAAAAATTTACCATGATAATGACTTACTTTCTAACTCTCAAATCATAAATCAATGAAATTATGTTTAAACATGAAAAACATAAATATTTCTCTTTCTTCATGTGAATTTTATACTTGATAGTAGTCAGAAGCTCATGCTATATTATAGGATGTATTTTTGTTCAATATGACATCAATTATTATTCGTGTACCTCTGACACTAACCTATAATCACTTTTAACATTGACATTATACTCCATCATTATGTACTCAACATAATAAGCCACTCCCTTAAGGCTGGGCAATTGTAATAATTCATAGGAATAAGATTGGGTCAAAGGAGTAGTTATCTGCATGGTGGATCATAGGTACGGGTACTCTGGTTTTTGAACGAGTTTCACCAACTTGTGGCACAACCGGTAAAGAACGCAGGAGCCAGTTTCACGGCAATTTTGCTAGAATGGGAAAGTATGTCAACATCGCCTATTTGGTAGGCAGAAATTAGTATGCCACACTGGCTTTACTTTGCCTTTTTGTACAGCTATCAAGGACAGGTGTTCACCATGTGTTTGTTTCTATGTGATTCTATCCTTTGTGTGAATTTTTTGTTAGCTCCTTAGTGATCACTCGCAAGCTTTTGTGATTTCCCCATGAAGACACTTCACTCCTATTGTCAGGGCAGAATAAGTATTTGTCAATTTATGCATTGATGAATTACATCAACTGAAAAATTCAATTTAAATAGATCAAATTAAAAACTGTATTTTTTTCCTCATTCCAAGTTATGGTACTATTTTGAGGGGATGCAAAACATACATTTAAGTTCTATTACTTCCTTGACCTGATTCTCTGTATACCATAGGAATCAGTTATTTGACCGGATCAAGGGCCTGGGAAAAGCTATCAGCCTCCCTGGCTGAGTCATTCTGCTTGCATGCCTCATGACCAGGATTTGCTTCCTGATGTATCCCTTAACCAAACGCTAAAACATTTTGAGTTCCACATATTTTATGTTCTAAAGGATCTGTCCTGGGGCATCTGGGTGGCTCAGTCGGTTAAGCATCCAACTTCAGCTCAGGTCATGATCTCCCAGTTTGTGAGTTTGAGCCCCACGTTGGGCTCTGTGCTGACAGCTCAGAGCCTGCAGCCTGCTTCAGATTCTGTGTCTCCCTCTCTCTTTGCCCCTCCCCCACTTGCGTGCGCGCGCGCGCTCGCGCGCTCTCGCTCTCTCTCTCTCTCTCTCTCTCTGTCTCTCAAAAAACAAAAAAATAAACATTAAAAAAGAATTAAATGATCTGTCCTCCAATCCACCGAAAAAACTTTCTGGTTAAAAAGAAAATATGAAAAACCTTTGGTTGACCTGCAGATTCTGATAGCTTTTAGTCTGCAATGGCTATAGTAAAAGATAATGCATTTTTGATGATTTTATTCAAAAATAAATTCTAACCTAGGGGCGCCTGGATGGCTCAGTCCTTTAAGCTTCTAACTTCGGCTGAGGTCATGATCTCACTGTTCATGAGGTCAAGCCCCGTGTAGGGCCCTGTGCTGACAGCTCAGAGCCCGGGGCCTGCTTCGGATTCTGTGTCTCCCTCTCTCACTACCCCTCCCCTTCTCCTGCTTTGTCTCTCTCTCTCTCTCTCTCTCTCAAAAATAAATAAACTTAACAAAAATTTTTTTAATTTATAAAATAAATAAATAAATAAATAAATAAATAAATAAATTCTAACCTATAATAGACCAAAAAATAAGCCAATTAAAGGGATAAAAATTCAATATAACACAGGCACATGTTTCTGCATGCCTGTGCATATGTGAATTTGCACGTGTGAGAATGTTTTCCCCACTCGACCTTTGGATTCTGTTGCTACTGCATCAAGTCCCATCAAAAATTATTTCAGCACTCCAGCTACTAAGATGGATGGTATAATCCCTGGGTTTTCTGACCTTGATCAACATGAAGAAAATTTCAGCTGAACTGTGCAAAAGTTCTGGGACAACATAAATCACATTTGGACAGGACATGCTTTCTATCTAAAGTGTCGTAAAATCACCCAATCACATATCAAGAAGTGGTATAATAAAACACACCAAGTGAAGAGGAAAAAAAATTAATTAACACTCACACCACTCATCACAAAAGAAGCCGATGGGCATTTTTTTTTTTTTGAGAAGAGATGACAGAACTATCCTAGAAAACTAGCTGTGCATTTAATTGTTTCCTAAATGAATTTTAATTCATAGTTGAAAGAAGTATCAGTAAAAATTACACAAAAAATAGACTTGCTTTTTTTGAGTAAAATAAATGACAAATGAAAGTAACAGCTATAATTAATAGTATTAAAATGTAAGCAAGTCAGCCCCAATTAATACATAATGCAAGGAGATGACAGATATCTTGTAGATAAATCACACTTTTAAAATTGAGGTTTCAAAAGCATAACCCTACCTGAGGCTGAAGTCAGGTAACTTATGACCAGAAGTAACTGAAGAGAAAAGGCTTCTCAAGGGCCTAGGAAAAGTGAAGCTATATGTGTCTAGCATAAGGCTCTTATGTATTAAATTGTGTTTAAGCCACGCACAAATATCTATAAACATACCAGTGGCTTCACGGACTGAAAATCTGTAACATAACAAGAAAAACAGGTGCTCAAAAGTAAAGACCAGAGAATGAAACAGAAGCATGAAGTGCCTGTCTTCTCTTCATCTTTGGGCTTAAATGTGAAGCATTTAGGGTTGTTTCACTTATCAGTTGCCAGATTCAACTTTCAGTGCCAGGAACCACCTTTTTCTGGCACACACACTGTAACTCCCCCTCCTTCACCTTTGTCAGGCATCACTAATCAAACGTGCACTCTTTCTGTAAAACCCAGGGCTCAGACTCCTCATCAACACAGCACTCTGTACAGACACCATCAATCAATCTGAACTAATGCCAGAAATTAAACCTGTTTCCATTCACTGGCCTACACTTGTAGGTAGGCTTTCCAACCCTCTCTATGCACCCTCAACCAGATTCATAAGTGCATGCAGGATACACAGAATCTTCCACTGGTAACTGGGGACCTGGTATCTAGTTTTATCTTTCCTATTTACTTAGCTATGTACTTAACTGGTCCTACCAGTTTTACTTAACTTCTCTCATCCCACTGGAGATCCAAGAAAATGACACCACAGTTAAAGAAGACAACAAAACAACAAAAGCATATGGTAGAATGTAACAGGGTAGCCTGCATTTCTTGAAGGCATATCATCTGCATAGCCAGGATGCTGAGTACCCTAAGTAAATTAGCTCACTGGGTCCCACAGTCACCCCCAGAAAGTATCTACTCTATTTCTCTCCATTTTACAGCAGATCATGAGCATCTGCAAGGTTAAGTAACCAGGAAGTGGCCAGGCTGGGGTTCAGACCCAGGCCTTTGAGAATCCTGAGCTAAAGCTCTTAGCCAGTCTGTTATGCCGTGATTCTTTAGACTAGCTTCCCAAAGCCAACATCAAGGCTGACGGGAGGGTGTTTCAGGCAAATGGCCTGATCCACCTCAAGAGCTTTTCACTGCGCTCTATGTGTTACATCTTTGCCCGAGGTACTGCTGAATGTGCCCAGCACCCCTCATCATCTGTCATTTGGGTTTCTGACCCATCAGAGGCTAATTTAACTCCACACCACATCCATTTTAGAAGCTCTTCCAGTTTTTATGTGCCTTCCCCCATCCCCCAGCCCACCACTACCTTCAAATTTCCCTAAAATAAATGAAAGAGGAAAGGATGACTAACATGTCATTTTCAAAGTTCAGTAAAAGAGAAGGCATCAGCTAACCTGCAGATAAAATATAAAAGGCAGGTGCAGAGACCCATCCTAGAGTAAGGAACTCTTGTCTACAAAAATAACTCTCAGTCATGCAGAGAAATGAAGCAGTGACTGGAACCTGAGCATTTTGATCATTCCAAAAAGCAGACACATTGAGGACCTCAAGATAATACTTAAGGAGGACTGATTAAGAGGAAATTAAATGAGAGATGCATCACAGAATTCCATTTAGGACTGGCCCGAGGTATTCCTATTCCTTCGAGGACTTTGCTACAATAATTCTCAAAATCAGAGCAACCATTTACTTGTGTGCCAGGAACTGAGCATGCTGGGCAGTGAGGACCATTTGTTTTCTCCTGTGTAGCATCCTTGGCAGAAGTAGCATAGTCAGTGGTTAAGAATCAAAGGCAGACCCTGAGTTGGAATCTACCCTATACTTACTACTTAACTGTTAGCTAAGTCCTCCTTCCCTCAGTTTTCTCATCTGCAAAATGGGGATAAATATTGTACCTATCTTAAAGAATCTTTATAAAGATCAATAATAGAATGCACATAAAGTGCTAAAAACAGAGTCCAGTATATAGTAAGTGCTCAATGCATGTGAGGTCTATTACTTATCTGCATTTTCTCTTCTGGAAAAACAATCAGTCAAGGTTTCCTTTGGGGACTATACTCTGCCATACTCCATTTACGTCATTCAGCTGGGGCCCATCCTACTTCCGGTTGTTCATGAAAGCAGACAGACTAGCTGAGTACTGCTTTCCGTAACTAAGTGACTCAGGTTAAGCCAATGGCTATCATCCCCTGCATTTGTACCGAAACCACTGGAAAGGAAGCCCTCTCTTTCCGCAGGTAGAATTTAAGCCTGTAGCTAGTGATCCCCTTTTCTTTTCTACCACATTTGTATTTAAATACCACAATCCAACTAAACCAGAAGATAGCCCAATTTTGCTGTTATGAGACCTAACAGGCTGTCTTTTCTTTTTTTTTTTTTTTTAAATTTTTTTTTTTCAACGTTTTTTATTTATTTTTTTGGGACAGAGAGAGACAGAGCATGAACGGGGGAGGGGCAGAGAGAGAGGGAGACACAGAATCGGAAACAGGCTCCAGGCTCCGAGCCATCAGCCCAGAGCCTGACGCGGGGCTCGAACTCACGGACCGCGAGATCGTGACCTGGCTGAAGTCGGACGCTTAACCGACTGCGCCACCCAGGCGCCCCTGTCTTTTCTTTTTAATCTTTAAGCTGGTCCAAATTGGTTTTCTCTTGTGCCATCGAAGATGTCCTAATATAGCCCACAAGAACACTATATGGCACGCATTATCTATCCCCATTTTATAGATGGTATGACTGTGGATCAGAAAGCTAATGTGGCTTTCCCAAGGTCTTATAACTACCAAGGGCAGAACTAGGATTCGAACCCAGATCTGCTCCCCAAATTGTTTTCTACCATATTACATTGTTTTTTTGAAATAAATCATGTAGAAGTGAACAAAAATGTCAAAGATTTCTTGGCAGCAACCAATTTTGGGGGAGAGGGAGTCCTCTCCAAAGTTGACTTCCATCCCCTGTCTGAGGTTCTGGACACATAATTCCAGACCCTGGCATTTATCTTCTCTACTTTTGGCTAGTCCCCAAGTCTAAGTAGAAATGATGTTGAGTCTGGCTTTTGATGGGCTACATGTGCAGCTCTCTGTCAGAAGGTCCCAGGATAAGATGGGGTCTGTTGTGGTATACACACCAAATCTCATGAACATCTCAGCAGAAGGCAAATCTATAAATGTGGGTTGCTTTGCCAATGCTAGATGGCACCATTCTTTGGTAGGATATGGTGGCAGCAAGACTACAATGCTGCCCCAAACACAGCCAAACCACAGGCTGGGTAGTGGCTGTGGATTCATCTGGAAGGAGAGCCTTGCTTGATAGGAATGATGGCTAATAGTGTGAAGAAGATTCAGGGTCTTGAGGAATTTGCATGAGAAGAGGAATGTAATGCCCAGAGAAAGGGTAATCAAAGCAGACAATAGCTTTGCTGGTGTTAGATGACCCCACCCTACTCTTTGGCCAGAGATAGTGGGGCCAGAGGTGACCTTCCGGAGGTTTTAGGGGTCAAGCATAAGCTGTGGACAAGTAGACACCATAGGCAATGGGAGAGTCTTCATGTATCTGGTTATTTCACACCATCAAATCACATTCCATGTAAGATTTCATTCTGTGACGCAGGACAAAGCACTCACTCTCAGATTTGCAAGGCCATAGGTGGCTTGGCCCTTGCTCACTTCCTGCTTCATCTCAAGCCACACACCTCTGTTCAGTCCCTGAGTCATATGCCATGTTTCTTCATCCAGACTTCCATCTTTGAACGCCACCCAGGAGTCTCTCCCCTTCTCCCTGCCTTCAATTGCAACTCAAATATCATTGCTCAGGGATGCTTTAATTTCCATTTCCACTGCTTTGGGGAATCTTGGAGCATCTCCCCATGTAATGCATACACATCATGAGCCTTAAACAACATTTGGAGCAGAAAAGAAATCCAATCCCCAGACAAATCCTGAGTCTCACCAAATGGCACTCACTGCAATCTTTGCCCTTGTCCTCCTTGAGTATCTCATTTCAGTCTTTAATGAGGAACTCGTCCATGAATACTTCCCATTCCAGGGAGAGGCCCTCCGAGTAAGGAGGACACCTTCCCCTCTGTCTTTGTTCTGCCTGTCAGAGCCCAGAGGACTACTCCACCCCTAGCCCCACAGCAAGAGAACAGTACAAATAGAAAACCAACTCTGATGACTGCTTTGTGCTCATTTTCAACCTCACTGCCATCTAAGCCTCTGAAATCCAGGAGATTCATTTCTTGTCCATGTCAATCAACTCCTTCACTTCTCATGGCAGCCAGCTGGATGCAAATATGTAAGGCGGCCAGCCTCTGGCATGTCCCTTGATGGAGCTGCCCAAGACCTGGGGTCAAAGTCGCCAAACCACATGGATAGGTCTGATGAACTCTCCCCAAATCCAGAACTACTTCCTCTCATCTCCTGTGTGGTTCTAGCTCACACTCATGCCCTCTCATCTGCATTCCAGCCTGGACTCCTGATTCCATCCTTGCCCCCAGCCAGTCTTCCTTACAAAGTTTGAAAATTCCCAAATGCAAACCCAAATCTCTCCTCTGATTGCAAACACACCGTCTGAAAACAGTTCCTTAAAATCCAGTTATTTGCAATCCTTATATACAATTTTTCAACATCCATCTGATTTTCATTAAATCCACTCAGTTGTTTTGTTCTTAATGAATATGTTATAATTATAAAAGACAGTCTTAGGCAGAATTATTTATTTATTATCTATTTATTTATTTAGAGCATGAGTGGGGGAGAGGGGCAGAAGGAGAGAGAGAGAGAGAAAGAGAGAGAGACAGACAGAGAGAGAGAGAGAGAGAGAGAGAGAATATGAATCTGAAGCAGGCTCCACACCCAGCTTGGAGCCTGATGTGGGGCTTAATCCCATGACCCTGGGATCATGACCTGAGCCAAAATCAAGAGGCAGATGCTCAACCAACTGAGCCACCCAGGTGCCCCTTAAATAGAATTTTTTAAAAGAAAATTGTATAGTGAAGTAAATGGAAAGAACAGTATCCTTTGTCATACACAAATGCAATGCAAGCCTAACTCAAAAGTAAAATAATGCTACCTTGGGGTTTGTTATGAATGAAACAAAACACCGACCAAGTTACACCTCCTTGGTGCAATCCCAAGGTCTGAAAAATAACCAAAAGAGTAATTTCAACACTCCTTCACTGAGATGATGCCATGTCCATGAGCCACTTGGAGGTATTTCATTTATCATCTGAAATCTGACTCCTGTATTTAGCAATACTGGCCCCAGAAGATGTGGTCCTTTTCCACCACACATCTTCAGAAACAGGACATCTGGCTGGAAACCCAGCACCAGTATGTCTGAGCACTGGCTGGCCTCACCTTGCTCTAGGCAAAGCCTTCATCGTCATTGCATCCCTGCACTTAACCATGGCCAGACACTGGCTGAATGTGTGTGCTCTGGCCTCTCTCCCTGTTTCCTTAGGACTTCCTCTTTGGCAAGTTAGTCACACAAAGTTTCCAGCACCTCTTTGGTTCCATACACCTCTGGCTTCCTGCCCTCCCTTACTCTCCCCTTCCATTGGGAGGAGCGACTGATGCAAAGCTCTGATCCATCAGCAAGGCAAATAATACCCTCCATAATCTTCTATCCCTCACTGCCTCAGTCTCTCCTCCCACCACTCTCAGACATGCACACTAGGCCTGGACCTACCTGAAACATGCCACATTCTTTGACGCCTCTGTCTTTGCCTGATGAGTTCCCTCTGCCAGGAGGGCCTTCAACAGACTCCATCTCCAGAATTATGCACATAAGTGCTCCTCTGAATCCACTGAGATGTAGCTTATAGGTCTCAAGCCTTCTGCATCTCTTAAATCTTTTCTGCATATGTGTTTTACTTGGCTTGCATGGTGTTTTAAAAATCAGTAGCCTTCCATTAAAATCCATATTTCCAGACTGGCTGAGAAAAATGGCAAAACTAAACATATATTCCACATGGCAACAGGTAGCTGTATCACAGCTCCTGTATATGGGGCCACTGCTCTGGAGTTCGCTGCTGTCCCCTGCGCTTCATTTTACCCCACAATAGGATTCCTGCCTGGACCCAGCAGACGGCTGAGTTTATTTCTTGACTGAGGCCAAGCATCTTTTCTTGGGTAAAATATTCCCCAAGTCTACTAGGTCCCGTTGGTTGTCCCTTTCTGTGAGCCTCCATAACACTTTCTGGGGACTTGTCTTTTTTTAAAGAGATTTAATTATAAATGACATGTGACGCCTGTAGGTGCAGACATTAGCAAAACAAAAATAAGAGTAGATACAGTTGACTGTACTCTTATTTTGTGCCAGGCATTCTATACACTGCCTTATGGTATTATCAACTCCTCAAACCAAATTTTCAAGTGAATTTTATCATCTTTAATTCACAGACAGACAAATGGAGACTGAGACAAGGTAAGATAGCTTCTCAAGGTCACAGTGCCGCTAAGTAGTACTGGGATTAAAACCCAGGACTTTCAGGCCCCAAAACCTATGGTTTTCACTACCACACTATGTTTACTCCCGTGTTGTGAGCACAGGATTTCTAATCCTTGCATATACCCTGGTGGAAATACAAAAGCTAAAACTGAACCACATCTATTGGAAAGAGAAGCCAAAAGTACACTTCTGGTGCTGTTTTCTCTTGTCCTCAAGACCAGAATTAGTCCTGGCATCCCCACCGCCAGGTGCCAATGACTCAGGAGAGGGTCGGGGCTAACAAGGCTATGTTAAGTCTCTACGGCAAGTCTCTACTAGCCTTTGACAAAAGGGGCTAAAAACGTGAGGGCTGAAAGGTTGCCCCAAATTGAAAGTCAGATTATGTTGTTGGCAATGGATGAAGATCCATTCTGGGCACAAATTCATCTGTTGGAAAGCACAAGTCTCTGACAAATTTAATTCTCATGTTTGTGTGTGTAAGAGAGTCTAGCATTAGTCTAGCGTTAGTTAGAGCTAAGAGCATAGCCTCGGCAGTAAGAATCTCTGAGTTCAAATCCTGGCCTCTGTAGTCACTTGACCTCGGGCAAGTCACTTAAGCTCTTCCATTTTTTGACCTGTGTAATGAGGGTAATGTCGGTCCCTGCTACACAAGGTACAGGAAGTATTGGAGGCACTTAGGAGTCTTGATCCAGGGTAAGTATCGTAAAAGGAAAAAGTCCGAAAGCTCAGGGTTAAGCCAGGCAGACGGCATCTACTATGAATCCCTATCACAGCTCCAACTGGATCCAATCTGAAAGTTGCTCTAACTTTGAAAACAGCTCAAACTTCCTTCCATGCAATTTCATAGCAGATCTGAAACTGTTTAGCTGCACCAGCCCAGGCGATAAGTGAGGAGAGGAAGGCCTGTCTGTGTTTATAGCCTTTGACAAATGGGCTCTCATCTCCTCCTGACAGATTCTACCCCCAGCTGATCCATCCACCTCTTCTGCCGTCACCTGAATCACGGTCTTCATAATAGTACTGAAATTCAGATGGATTTCACACCACAAATAAAAATGAATTTAAATGCCTCAGCTCCCCACCAGCAACACGGGTACTGTAAATGTCAAATGCACGCGGTTTTGCAAGGCCAGACGGCCGCTCCGAGTGATGGGTTACCTTGTGTCACCTTTCCTAAATCTGCATTAGCTCTGTGGCATTCACCTGTGGGAGGAAACAATCTGAGCTCTGCTTCCCACTTCAGGGTGAAAAATGCTGCCAGCCCTTGAGAGCTCCCTGTGACAGCCTTCTGGGTGATGCTAAGAAATGGCCAGAAAGCCATCTACATGCAGGTCTATTCACAGGGGCTCTGCTAATTGGTGGGCTTGCAAGAAAAAGGGAAATGTAAAACAGGAGGCACACCCAAGTACACACCGTGAATCTCTCCACACACAACCAGGCAGGGTTCTCCTTGCCAATGTCTGCCGATGGAACATATGCATCTGGGATAGAGAAAAATAGACACACAGGAGAGAAAAACGATTCTCTCATTGGGTCAATGCTGTCAGGTGGAACCAGCCTGTGTGCAGACCCGAAGAGCAAAGTTACTTCTCTTCATTAGGATGAGGGCTCTATCTCTTGCAACTCAGCATTCATCTCCCATCATTATACCTGGTCTGGGATTCAATCAGTTCAAAAATGATTCAGCTCAAGGTGAACGTCCCTACCAAATAGGATGGGGTGTGCAACTGGAGGGGGCAGGAGGGAGAGACCCTATTAGACTCTACAGCAAAGGTGAGATCTTGTTCTCAGAAATTCTTCTATCCAGAAGGTACTCAACCATACACCAATGTGTAGGTGTAAGCACACAGATACATCCACAGATAGAGTATACACTGAAGAGAGGCAGACAGGAAGGAAAAGTGAAAAGAAAATGAAAAAAGGAAAAAAACAAACAGTGTTCTTAAACATGCACCGAGTCCTACCGACATCAGGTTAAGCTTTCTTAACTAAAGGAAATGGAGCTTTAAAGAAATCACTGCTGGTTTCCCTTCAGAGCACTCAGCGATTCGTAAAAACCCACCCGGGCCAAGGGGCTGTGTCTTCAGAGGCAGGCTGACTTATTATGGCACCTCTGTCATCTCTTGTCACTTCAATTCCACTTTATCAAATTACTGATTTTGCCAGAAGCATTCGGATTAAATGGAGAGGGACGCGCACACACACGCAGGACTGAGTGTCATCGCTTCAATGGTGAAATTTCATAATTATACGTCAGGGTGACAGACGTTCCAGAGTGCATTCGAGAGACTGGATGAAGATCACTCCAGATGCCACGGCCGCTGTCTCCCTGCATGCCCTCGCACCACATCACGGTACATGGGGGTGGGACTGGCACTCTTCAGTGGAGGGCGGGACACTGCCCCTCTGGGATGGCTAGGGTTGACATTTCCATTAGGAGGCAAGACCCTGATGTAAAGAGCCTCCCCCAATACCTCACCCCCACTCCCAACCACATTAGGCGACCCAGAGAAGCTACTGCCCAAATGTAAGAATCAGCCCAAAAATAAACTGGAAAAGAATTGGAGAGGAAGAAAAGTTTTCCTTTCAAACAGAGCGAATAAAAAATCCTTAGAAAATAAGACGATCAAAATGGAAGGAGTCATTACAACTGTTGCTTTGCCAGGAGTCATCACCAATTAACTGCAGCAAAAGGGGTGTGGTTAATTCATGTATCATCCTTCATGAACACTCATGTTTGGAAAACAACAGGTGAACCTGTTTAGAGATGAGGCTTTATCTAAAGTGCCTGACTCAACCCCACAGGCTATGACAAAGCATAGAAATGCGTGTGTGTGTGTCTGTGTGTGTGTACATGTGTTACTGTTTTCTGAAAACAGCTGAAGCCATGTACAGAATGATCACATACTGGTCATTTCCCCACCAGTGGACTTTTCCCCACCAGTCGGATCCACAGACTTGGGAGATCCTTATCACCATGATGTATGAACCAGTGGCAGTTTGGCTAGGTAGAATGGAGCTATGTGGCCAGCTTTCACTGCCCAGAGATTATCCTGGCTGCTCATTTATCTTGCTGGTGATGGAGCGGATATTGTTTTAACAGCATCAGGTCTCCTGGTATCTTTCAAACACTACTGGCAAAGAAGGTACCAAAAAAAATAATACTCAACAGAAACATGCTTATGAATTCTACAAAAGTCCAAGGGAAGTAGAAACAACCTGAACGTAGGAAGCAGGGCAGGAGACATGCTTTCACTGTGATGTGGGCAGAGTGGCTGGGGCAGATCACTGGTGGTACAACTGGTAGGAACAGATGAGAAAAGACTGTAGACACATGTTCAGCCTACGTTCCATTTGTCCAACTCACAAAACACACACCCGCAAGAATGCCGACACGCAAACAACACAGGGGATGCAAATATGAGTAGAAATGCCTTTGCCTGAAAACAAGAGCGACCCAAACCTGGAAAGGAGCTGAAGATCAGGCAGAGAGAATCTCAGCTACCGTATCATTATTCCTTTCAACACGAAGAGATTAACGCTCCTTAAAATAATGCACCATAATTGCCTTTTATTTAAAAGCAAATTTTGTTTTGAGGAGTGCTCAACCACCTTATTAATCAGCAGATGACTGAGCTATCACCAAATCAGGGCTGAAAACCTCTGCTTGACATAATACCTGCATTCGACAATAATGGTACAGTTGCACAGAGAAACATCTTTCAAAATTGTGGAACGATGTCAAAAGTAGCTGGGAGATATGTACCCTCAATTCACTTATTTGACCTCTTTGGATCCAAGGCATTAAAGGCAAAATTTGATCTGCTTGGATGCGCTTTACCAGGGAAACATCTGTGAACTCTTGTCAATAAGGACAGACTGTGGAGAACAATTGTCTAACAGCTGTTTTTCCTGAGGGGATCCACACCAAGTATAACAGGAAGATGAATGGGGGTTGGGGTGACTCTGAAAATGTAGGAAATGACCTCCCCTCCCTGCCCCCCAAAAACATCTCACATAAATAGATTTATGTGATAGAAAGTAGCCGCTCATGTAAATGTGTCATGATGGAAAGAAACTGAGGCAGCCTCTCTTTCAATGTGTATAAAAACCAAATATAGGGACAAAGCTTGCAAAGTCCAATATTTTATATTTTATCTCATATGTAAGATTATAATCATCAATGATGTTCAACAAAAATATGAAATGAGTTAAGGATAAATGAGCTATGAGAAGCATATGACTAAAATAAAAACCGGCACCAAGTTTTTTAATACTTAATTATGTAATGTACTCTTCATTGAAGCCATTAGAGATAACAGAGATTGCAAAGAAAAAAAAAAAAGACAAATCTTTTAAAGTATGACTGTCTTTAAGTGTCTAATATCAGTACATGAATCACCTTTGCAAGCCACTGTCCAGCCTTTAAACACTTGGGTTTATATCATAGAGTTCTTGTTTTTTTGGGGAACCAAAAAGATGAAAAATACTGACTTACCTTTCTGTCCTCTATTTCCACACAGGTATTGCAGTCTGCTTTGATATCCTGAGAGGATGAGAAAAGAAAGAGAAAGAACAGGAATCAGACTTATGGTCAGGGAACATTCAGCAGTGTCGTTGAAATGCCCTTTAAAATAATAAAAAACCCACGCTCCTAATGGTTGTTTCTCGAGCCATTGCTCTTTATAGCCCTTTTAAGAAGTATATGCCCTGGTGTTTGCATTAGAGACATATGGATGTCATAACTAAGCTTTATTACATGCAGATGTGGGGTGAAGGCAAAAGCTATGGATCAGAGGCCACAACAAAGAGAAGCTGATGGCTCATAAAATAATATGCCCCCCCCCCAAAACCTTTATTCACATCAGCAGGAACTGCCCTCAACTCTCTCATTCCAGATTTAGGATACTCAAATCTACCTTCCTTCAACACAAAACCATCACCACCTATTTTTTTATGTTTCTGTCTGTCCAGCTATCCACCCTGTCATCCATCCATCATCCATCCATCCATTTATCCATGCATCCATGGTTCCTTCCATCCATCTTTATTGTACATCTACTTTTTTATGCACTTTTTCATGTTGCTCTGGAATGTAAAGATGAAAAAAAAACATGGTTTCTACTCTCAAGGAATTTACCAGTTAGATAAAATGTCTCCCCCACCCCACATATGTAATTGCAATATTCATTCACTAATGCATTCAGAAGATATACATTCAGCACTCTTGCTCTAGGAAATGAAGACTCAATAACATACAAAACACATGGAAAGTCCTGCCCTGGAGAGGCTTACATTCTGCTAGAAGAGAAAGACAATAAAAAAGAAACATCAATAAATGGTATTTTATAAGAGGATACATACTACGAAGAAAAACATGGAAAAAGGAATGGAAATGTAAGATGGGGGAATAAAATTTTAAATTTAAAGAGAAGTGGCAGGGGCGTCCTGGTGGCTCAGGAGGTTGAGCAACTGAATTGGGCTCCAGTCAGGATCTCACAGTTCATGACATTGAGCCCCACGTGGGGCTCTGCACTGACATCTCAGAGCCAGCTTGGGATTCTGTCTCCCTCTCTCTCCTCCCCTCCTCAGTTCACACACACACACACACACACACACACACTCAAATAAATGAATAAATAAATAAATAAACAAAACAATCATTAAAAAAATATTTTTAAGAGAAGTGGCAACTGAGCAAAGGCTTGACGGAAGTTAGGGGATGAGCCTGCTCCTGGGGAAAGAGCATCTCAGGCAAGGGAGAGCAAGTGCCAAGTATCGGACACAGTTAAGCTACAGGAAGGAGGAAGGAAGACTCGGGACAGGAGAGAAATTTATTAGGAAAATAGTGGGAGATGAGATCTGAGGAGGACGTTGGGCTTTATTCTGAAAGTAGTGAGGAACCACTCAAGTTTTATCGTGTTTTATCTTGTGGCAAAATACACGTAACATTTACTATTTTGACCATTCAAAGTGTTTAGTGGTTTAGTGGCATGAAGCGCTTTCACGTTGTCGCGCAAACATCCCCACCCTCCATCTGTAGAACTTCTTCATCCTCCAATTGAAATGCTGCTCCCATTAAACACTAAGTCCCCACTCCTCCCGCCCCCAGTCCCTGGCGGCCTCAGTGCTATTTTCTTTCTCTGTGGGTTTGACTACTCTAGGTACCTCATAGGGTCAGTCTGCTACATCGGCCACAACGAAAGACCACAGATTGGGCAACTTTAATAAAAGAAACCTATTTTTTTTTTTCACAATTCCAGAGGTCACAAGTCCAGAATTGAGATGCTGTCAGGGTTTGTTTCTGGTAAGAACTCTTCTAGGCTTGTAGATGGCCACCTCCTGACTGTGCCCTCATGTGGTCTCTTCTCTATATGCAAGGAGAGATCTCTGGCATTCCTTCCTCTTCTTATAAGGACATGAGTGCCATCAAGCTAGGACCCTATGACCTTTTAAATTTCCATTATCTTCCTAAAGGCCCTATATCTAAAAACAGTCACATTGGGGGTTGGAGCCTCAACATATGAATTTGGGGATAGGGTACAATTCAGTGTATAACACTCATATTAGAGGGATCATACAGTGTCTGTGCTTTTGTGTCTGGCTTATTTCATCTGGCATGTCTTCATCTAAGTCTCAGCCATGTAGTAGCAGATGTCAGAATTTCATTCCTCTTTAAGGATGAAGAATATTCTATGTACACATTACATTTTGTTGACCCATTCATCCATGGATGGTTGTTTCCAACTTTTGGCTATGATGAATAATGAACATGGGTGTTCAAGTCCTTGTTTTCAATTCTTTCACATATATACTCAGAGGTGGAAGCTGGATGGAGTCCACAGGTGTCTTAAAGGATTAGAGGTGGAATATGAGAGAAAGACATAGGCCACGAACCATTCCAAGGTTTTTGGCCTGACCATTCTAGAATGGAGATGGGGGGCTATGGGTAGCAGAATAGTGTAGGGGTCTTCAAACAATAATGGCTTGGGGGTAAGTTAAATCTATAGAAATATTTATTCTCTCATTGATAAGTACTTTGGTCTATTCTGCTGATGCGTCCTTGGGAGAAAGTTGATTAAGTGGAAGGCCATTCCCATGGTGATTTGTTAAGCACAAGAAATTCTAGGTCTGTATAAATCAAGAATGGAACCTAAGGAGACAATATCATAAGGTGAAGGTTGTTTTTTTGTTGTTCTTGTTTTTTGTCATTTTGTGGGGGTTTTTTGTTTTCGTTTTTTTTTTTTATTGTTTGTTTGCTGGTTATTTTTATGTAACAGACTGTTTCAATATCTGTAAAATGAGACTGAAACAGTGAACAATGATTGAATGACTCCTTGGTGCCCAGAACTGGGCAGGTGTTTTTCATACTTGTCTCTAAGCTCCCCACAACCAAGCAAGGTTGGCGTTTTTAGTTTTACCATAAAAATATTGACATGAGTGATTAGGTAACTCATCCTAGGTCACACAACGACGGAGCATAAATCTACACCTGGAAATGGCTCCTACACTAGGCACTTTCCACTCCTTTCAGGTAATTTTATTTTGTTTTAGTCAAGGTGGTTGGTCAGTATGGATAATTCAGGCCCTATATCTCATTATGTTCCTTCCTTTTTTTTTTAAGTTTATTTTATTTTTGAGAGAGAGAAAGAGAGAGTACACAAGCATGAGTGGGAGAGAAGCAGAGGGGTGGGGGGAGAGAATCCTAAGCAGGCTCCAAGCCATCAGCGCAGAGCCTGACATGGGGCTCCAACCCACAAACCATGAGATCATGACTTGAGCCAAAATGAAGAGTTGGATGCTTAACCAACTGAGCCACCCAGGCATTATTTTCCTTTCTATGCAGAGGAGGGACATCTAAAGCAAAATTATCTAGAGAAGAGGCACCGTTGTGATTCTCAAAGCATGGTCCCCATAACAGCAGCATCAGCATCACCTGAGAACCTTCAAGAAATGCATATTCTTGGTCCCCACCCAGACCTAATGAAGTGATCCCTGCTTTAGCAATCCCTCCAGGTATTCTGCTAGGGGCTAAGGCTGAACAGTGTCATGGCTAGCAGTTCATGCTGAAGCCAGACTCCTGCATCCCAGGTGTGGTGCCATAACATGAGAGCTGTGTAGCTTAGGGAAGTGTCTCTACCTTCCAAAATGCCAGTTGTCTTTTCTGTAACATAGGGGTAATATTAGAAACTAGCTATTCAAAGTGGGGTCTGTGCCCCAGAAACTACAGCATCACCTGGGAGCTTGTTAAAATGGAGCATCTCAGGCTTCACCCCAAATAGACTGAATTAGAATCTGCATTTTAACAAATGTGTAGACTGGGGCGCCTGGGTGGCTCAGTCGGTTAAGCGTCTGACTTTGGCTCAGGTCATGATTTTTCTTGAGTTTGAGCCCTGCATCAGGCTCTGTGCTGACAGCTCAGAGCCTGGAACCTGCTTCAGATTCTGTGTCTCCCTCTCTCGGCCCCTCCCCCACTCACACTCTGTCTCTCTCTGTCTCTCAAAAATAAATAAACAATTTTTTTTTACTTAAAAAATGTGTAGACTGAATGACTGTGTTCCCCAAAATGCATATGTTGAAGCAGCAAACCCCCAGGGTGACTATATTTGGAAATGGGGCCTCTAAGGAAGTAATTAAAGTTAAATGAGGTCATAAAAGGGGGAACTTTATCTGGTATTTTAAGAAGAAATACCAAAGAGCTTGTTCCCTCTCTCTCTGTATCCATGCACAAAGGAAAGGCCATGTGAGAACACAGAGAGAAGGGGCCATCTCTGACCCAAGACTAGTACTCCCCAGAACCTGACCTTGCTGCCTTCCTGATTTTGGACTTCCAGCTTCCAGAACTATAAGCAAATACATTTCTCTTGTTTTAAGTCTCTCAATCTGTAGTATTTTGTTATGGCAGCCTAAACTGACTAAGGCAACGAAGATTCCCAGATTATCTGCAAAGCCCCAGTCTTGGGGTCATGGGATCATGGTTTTCTCACCACACCCCTATTTAATCGCTGAGGTCTTTGATTGACCCTGAACCTTTACTCTTACTAACAACTCTCTTGGAGTTCCTCCACTAAGACACATAGTGATTAACTCAGTATGGGAGTGATGAAAATCGTGAATTATTTTTAAATCCAGGAGATGCCATCTAGAAACAAGGCAAGATAAAGCAGTTCCTCATCTGTTTTATGCTATTCTGACCGGGGGAAGTATGCATTCCTTTCTTTCCTCCAGTGAAAATATGTGGAGTGTGCAGGGAAGAGTCCATATCCAGTTTTGATTTGCCCACAAATAAGTGGGAGGTGTTAATCAACTAACTAACGAAATCAAGAAGCCAAAGGCAAGTTTTTGTTTTTAATCTGCCACCACGGACCCATGCAAGTGACTGAAAAAAGCCATCTGGCAGAATCAGAGCTCTTGCCATCTCCCTAAGATTATTCGATTTATTCTTGTCAGGATTAATTTACTAAACCCATGCTGGATTTTTTATTTAGATGATATTGTTGGTTTGTCATGCACTGCAGATCTACACGGGAGGCACCACAGGGGACTGCGCTTGCTTCTGAACAATGTTGGGCTCAAATTGGAAAAATGTCACTTTGGCGGGAACAAATTATTGTTCCGATCGCTCCTCGTAGAGCTGGTGTCTCCGGATGGGCTCCGACCTGACCTTTTCCGAACCAGAGTAGTCGAGTAAGTACTTCAGCCCCATTTGATGACTTCACTAGGAAAACAGCTCAAGTACTTAAGTGTTAAGGATGAATTTGGAGGCATGGACTCATCACTAAGCAATCAATTTCCCCACAGAAGCCAGCCATTCTCCTTTCTGTAGTTGGAAAACTCCAAACAGTGGCTTAATCACTGGCAACAGATAGGATTTTCTACATGCTAAGGAGTCACACTGTTTGGGTTCATATAACTGAATTCCCTGTATGTAAAATAAGGAAAATGATAGCCACTTCATTTGTTGGGAGGCATATCTAATACATGCAAAATCTTAGCATATGTCAAGTCATGGATAAATGTTAGCTATCATTGATGGCACCCTCCAAGTGTCTTTGTGAGACCTGGTTCTGAGCAGAGTATTGAGAACTTAAAAAAAGTTTCTTCTGAGTTCTTCTGGCTTTTAGACATCAAAGCACTTGTGTATCTGTTCTTTTCAAAAGCTGTTCTCTCTCCCCAGAGAAACTTAATTTCTTCTGCATTTTGTATGGTAGTTGTTTCTGATGATTTTTGTAGGTCAGGGATATTTATGCCCACAATTCAGAGAACCATCATCCTGTATCATACATTAGCACCATTCACAGCTCCGAAATGCCCAGAAGTTAAAGGTCCCTGTGAACAGGTGGGGATAAATGTCTGCCAGTGAGATTCTGGAGGCCTCCGAGGATTTAGAAGCAAGGAGTCTAGAGTGGGTGGAATACTAACTCTCAAAAGATATGTCCATGTCCCAAACCCTGGAATCTGTGAATGTGACCTTCTTTGGAAATACGGTCTTTGCAGATGTAATTAAGCATCTTGAAATGAGATCATCAAGGTTATCTGCATGGACCCTAAATCCAATGACAAGTGTCCTTTTAAGAGATAGAGAAGAGAAATCCATATGAAGACAGAGGCTGAGACTGGAGTGACAGAGCCACTAGCCAAGGAGTGCCCATAACAACTGGGAGCTGGAAAAGGCAAGGGAAGCATTCACTCACAGAGAATCTGGTAGGAGGTAACCCTGCTGACAGAAGATGAAACCATCCAGGGGCACCTGGGTGGCTCAGTCGGTTGGGCATCCAACTTCAGCTCAGGTCATGATCTCGTGGTTTGTGGGTTCAAGCCCGCATCGGGCTCTGTGCTGACAGCTCAGCGCCTGGAGCCTGCTTCGTATTCTGTGTCTCCCTCTCTCTCTGCCCCTCCTCACTCATGCTGTGTGTGTGTGTGTGTCTCTCTCTCAGAAATAAACATTAAAAAAACACAAATAAAAATAAAAATAAATAAGACGAAACCATCCACCCTTAGCATCCTTAAAGATTTAAGAGTCAAAATTATTCAGGGGGGAATGACATGGGAAACAAAGGCAGAAGGAAATGAAAAATGAAATTAAATTTTATAACCTGCAGCCCATTGGCAAATACTTGAGGCAGACAAAGTAGAACATTTCTCCAGGAACCCCCTACTGTCTTCAAGTTAATGCTTTGCTAGAGGGAAAAACAACCCTAGCTTGACAATAGCTAGTCCATTAATATCCTGTGAGTCTTCTTTAGCATATGAAAATCCCTTTAGGAACTTGCCTTTGACTTTACCTCCCCCAACTCCCAAGTATATAATCAGTCTCTCCTCACAATCCTGGGACAGCTCTTTCTGCCCAAGGGTCTTGTCCCTATGCTTTAATAAAATCTTTTTGTATCCTAGACCTCTCAAGAATCTTTTCCTGGGTGCCTGGGTGGCTCAGTTGGTTAAGCGTCTGACTTTGGCTCAGGACATGATTTCACGGTTCATGAGTTTGAGCCCTATACTGGGGATTTGCACAGAACCTGCTTCAGATTCTCTGTGTCCCCCTCTCTCTGTCCCTCTCCAGTGCTCACTCTCTCTCTCTCAAAATAAATAAATAAACATTAAAAAAAAAAGGAATTATCTTATAAGTGGAAAAAAAAAAAAAAGGGAATAGTTCTTTCTTGGCCATTGGCTCCAGACCTCCACCACCATGCCAAAACCCCATCGTTGATTTCAGACTTGTGCCCGCCAGAGCTGTGAGAAAACACAGTTCTGCTGTAGTAAGCCACAAATTTGTGACAATTTTTTACAGAAGCCATAGGAAACTGATCAAGAGCCTCAAGGAGCTTCCGGTGTAAATCTCTCTTGATACTTGCCTACTCGCCACTGAGAAAAGAAAGACATGATCCAGGGACCACCCCATGAAAGCCAACCCCTAGGGAAGAAAAAAAAAAACCGTTTACACAGGCGATTCCAGGGCAACTGCATGCTGTTATGACCACAGGCCCTTGTGTTTTCAGAAGATAGCACCTGAAATCTATGTTAATGATTTCAGGTATCAACCCTGGAAGGGCAATATAGAGAAAAGACTAGGCTGCTTATATTGGACTAAGAGTCAAGTATGGTCAATATCTCTAATGTGGCATTGTTCTCCTGGGCTCAGATAATCACCAAGTCCCAGAGAATATTTCAAAGGAAATACCTATAGCTTAAAACATCTCTCTAGAGCTGGAGGACCTGGATTCACATGACAAGCCCAAATAGGGTTTATAATCAACTACCCTTCTACTGGGGGAGAAATCCAGATGTTTTGTTCTTTCTCTTCAAATGGGACAAACGCTATGACAAGACAGTTTTAATATTAAGAAAAAAATATTTTCCAACACCACACTCCAAAAAGAATCCAAAAATTCATTTTAAATTCTGAATTAACATTTTACAGAGGAGGGAAAAATAAGTTTGCCTCTACCCTTCTGGGTTCCTGGCTAATATCCCCCATAATAAAAGATTACAGAAAAACAAACACAAGTTTAAACAGAAGTTTATACCTTCTGTATACACAGGACATACCTAGGAAAACTGAGTAACTCTTAAAAGGTCCCCAGCCATCACCTTAGCTAACATCTTCAGCTAATGACAAAAACAAAAAGTCAGGTGGGAAGTTGACCTCAGTCAAAGCACAGGAAACAAGTATAAGGTTGTTATGCAATTTAAGCCACTGCCTCTTGATCAGAGTTTCTGGAGACTTAGACTCATCCTTTACTTCCTGGTACAGGGAGGGAGACACCCTTACAAATGGAGATTTCGCTTATAAATGTAAATTTTTTTCTCACAAAAGGGCACCCTCTCTCTTTTCACAGATTCTTTTGAGTCAGGAGCCTCCCTAAAGTAAACATCCCTAAATAATTCTTATGCCAAAGAGGCATATTTGGGGGTAGTACCTGCTCCCTTTCATTTATATATACTTTACTTTTCATTTATATATACTTTCACTTTTCATTAATGATATAAGATGAACTGAAATCTATCTACCCTCTATGCACTTTATGCCTTCCTCAAAGCCACATTTTGTCCTTGCATCTGAATATTTAAATCTGTATTCTAAATATAATCGACTCATTTAAAGATAATGATTGTGCCCCAAAATTTTTGAAAAAAAAAAAAAATGACTGTGTTGTCTTGTAACCATAGTACAAATTTGTAGTCATGTGTGCCTTGCTGCCAGATTCTTCAGTCTGTGTTCACTCAGCTCAAAGGACCAAGATTCAAATAAGGTCACTTGAATACATAAAGAATAGCATAAAACGTTTGCAGTGACATATTTTATCCACTGCATGCAAGGTCTCCATTCACAAATTTGCTCAGCCCCTGCAATCTCACACATGGCCAGCAGATGGAAGCAAATAACTTCGCAAAATACCAAAAGCACCTAGCAATGTATCACAGGATCCCATTCGTGGGGTCTGTACACGTCTTGAAATAACACAATCTATCTGCTCCCTCAAAACTTAAATCTCAATGACTGTATGCTTTAATCAATAAGCTTGAATTACTTACCAGGGATGTGATCATTTGAGGAGGCATTTTATTATTACGTGTTTAAGAAGGTTCAGTGTGATCGAGATCCCTGTTTCAACGCACACGATAGTCTAAAAAGTTTCAATCTAAATGTGAAGACTGAGACTTTATTTCAGAGCTATTTTGCATGAATTCATACAAATGGCAAAAATAATGTATGTAAACTAAGTTCTCGACATAAATCCATTCAACTAAGAGAGTAGAATCTACTTTAGTTGGCTAGCTCAGAATGCAATGCTGTTGACTTTATAAATGTCTGGAGGAATTTTATGTGTGTGTGTGTGTCTGTGTTTGTGTGTGTTTGGCGGGGGGCAGGGGTGGTTATGGGATATTTTCTTTGGGAGAGAGCTAGCAGGAAAAACCGGTAAAGCCCGAAAGACCACAAAACAATTCCCAAATGCAGCCTTTCTGCGAATAAAGATAGCAAAGCTTTCATCTTAAAATTGTGACTTCCCTTTTTGAGGAGAGCACCCTCACCCCCACGAATTATTTTGTTCTCTTCATCCTACGCTTTTTTTGCAGCTTAGTTATCAGGGGACAAGACAGAGTTGGCAGGAACCCTGACAGCCCAGGGCTGCTGGCTCAGCACACTTAAATTTGATACTGAGGAAGGCAGCCCCCTCTCAGGTAGGAGCAATATGTCACCAAGGTAAGCTCAAACCAAGGGTCTGTTTGCAAATAAGAGCTATGCATTGGCATCACAGCAGGGGCTTAATGAGAGCGCTTTTAATTAACTGTAAAAGTAATTACCTATATTAGATGTAAATCACACTTGTTTTTACATGAGGTGAATAATTTTAGTGCAGCTTTTAAGAATAATACTTCTGGAGGGGTTGTCAGCTGCACTGGCTCTTAACAAGTCCACGTGTTTAAAAACAGTATCTAGGAGGAAAACACCAGCCCAGAAAGCCTTGGGTTTGTCACCTGGCTTGTGCCAGCTTTGCAGCTTCTCTCTTCACTTCTATGAGGCCCCGCCGCTAAGCACACCCTCTCCACAGGTGCCTGGGAGAAACACCCCCACTAACACTTACAAATCCTGTCAGGTTTTTGTTCTGTAACGTTTTGTTTTTTGTCTTCTTGGCTATTAGCCTCCTGGAAGATCCCCAGCACTTCCACTGATGGGTTCTTGTGCATAATTAAGGGATTCAGCCGGAAACATATGAACCAGAGGGAAGATGAAGGAAGAAGCCCAACAGGCCACTGGTGAGCGTCTTCCATGAGCTAAGGCAGATACTGTCCAAAGGACAAAACAGATTCCTAAGGAGAAAGTACAGGAGCACCCAGCCCAGGCTCACAGGGGTCCCGGGGGCCTGCGGGGAGGTAAGGGATTGCACCCTAGAGTTCCAGGGCAGCACCCCTGATGCAGGCAGATGTCTGCATGAGCAGCACCAAAACAGAAAGGCAGCTCTCCGATGGATTTATAAAAGGTAGGAGAAAAGATGGTGGTCAGGGCCGGGAGGGAGCAGAGGGAGAACTCCTTGAGTGGGAAAGTGTGCTAAGATGCCATCCTCTGGGCTCCTGAAATTTCCCTGACTTAGGAATAAGTGTGGGGTGGGCCCCTGAACCTCCCTTTTGAACCACAGAGAGGCATAAACAGCCAGGATGGAGTTTGCAAATACAAAATTACTGGGTAATTATTTATACTTTGATAGGCACCTTCATTAAGGGATTTGAAGATGCAATTATCAAATTGAAGTTCAGTGCACTCCAGTTAGGCAACAGAACTGAACATCAGGAAAGCAGAATGAAGACAGAAAGGGGAGTTTAAGCCCTGCCCACCGAGTGGGCCAGCAACTTGGGTGTCACTCAAATCCTTTTTAAATTTTTTTTTTCAACGTTTTTTATTTATTTTTGGGACAGAGAGAGACAGAGCATGAACGGGGGAGGGGCAGAGAGAGAGGGAGACACAGAATCGGAAACAGGCTCCAGGCTCCGAGCCATCAGCCCAGAGCCTGACGCGGGGCTCGAACTCACGGACCGCGAGATCGTGACCTGGCTGAAGTCGGACGCTTAACCGACTGCGCCACCCAGGCGCCCCTCAAATCCTTTTTAAAAACAAACCTGGCCTTCCATTTGAAGAGCATGGCTACCATTGTGATTGTTTTCCTGTCTATAGCCTCCTTTGGGTTTTGGTTGCTGCTGTGTTCTTATAGCTCGTAGTTGATCTCTGCCTTAAAACAACCCCAAGAGGGGGTTAGAGCAGGAAATGTACTGGTTTGATATGATGCCCTGAAAACTTAATCTGGTTCAAGGTCAACTGAAAGAGCAATCAGACCTGGATTTTTTGTCTCTCACAAGGAGCTTTTTATTCCTTACTACAGGGACACACATGTTTTCCCAATGTCTCAAACATCTGATACAATGTAGCTATTTCCCACATTGCCTATATAAAGGATTCAAATTAAGAAAAAAAAAAATAAAGACTATAGCTTGGTTCTTAATTAATATACCAACCTCTTGAGGAAATGTGACACAGTGAACATTCAGCTGTACTAAGAAAATGAAATAATTCACAATGATATTTGAGGGCAAACGCAATGAGAAGTTATATGATTTTTTTAAGTTTTATTTTAGAGAGCGTGCACAAGCAGGAGGCGGGTAGAGGGGGAGACAGAGAGGGAGAGAGAATCTTAAGCAGGCTCCACACTCAGCGTGGACAACAATGCAGTGCTTGATCTCATGACCCTGGGATCGTGACCTGAGCTGAAATCAAGAGTTGGACATTCAACCGACTGAGCCACCCAGGTATCCTGAGAGGTTGTATTATAATCTTCTCTCCATGTACAGATACAAACACACAAGACAGAAGCCACGAGAACCAGTCTACCTTGCTTCAAATCCTACCTCTGCCCCTTAATAGTTCTGTGACTTCATGAGGCAACTTATCTGTGTCCTCAGTTTCCATATTTCAGAAAATGGAAGAAATGTCAGTCCAGATACCATCAGGCTGGTGTTAGTATAAACAAAGTAAGTAAAGTGCTGTCATGAAGCCAGAGGGGTCAGAAGTGTTTTTTATGATAAGTGCAATTTTTAAATTTTATTTATAGTATATATGTATATTCATTAGATACTATTCTGCATATTAGATAATTTTATCGTAATTATTCTTCTTCCTTCTTTATGTAAGATGGTTCTAAACACTGCCTGAATTCTTCTGTGTCATTGCTATTTCTGTCCATGAAATGGACCCCTAGCGGCAACAAAAATGGCAATTTCTAAGAGCACAAGTCTCCTGGGAATTGATGCTAATAGATGGTCTATCTCAACATCCACTAAGTCACTCTTGCAAGGAACTTCACACTACAGTGACTACACAAAACTACTTAACTGAATATTTATTCTCCTTGTAAGAATCGTCAGATATTCCAGAAACACATCTAATGGTCAAAGCAGGGATTATGTCAATTAGCAAACATATAACACAACTGAAATTCAACAGAACTAATGCAAACTCTCTAAAAAAAAAAAAAAACAGCATGCTGTGTTACCTCATAAGTATACAGAGATGAGTTGCCAGTTTCCAAGAAGTGGCTCTGTTCTAATACATTGACAAAGCTTTGCTGATTGCTGGATGGAGCCATGGCTCTCCCAGAAAACTGATGTTTGCAGCATTCCTTTGGGCTGTAACAATCCTGTCAACCACAGTTTCTTGGGAAGCAATATTTTCTGTCCCCTGTGACCTTGGTTTGGCATCTCACTTTCTGGTAGGAAATGGATAGTAGCCTTTTCAATAAGATTAAGTAATCAACTCTTTGTTCCAGGAATACAAACTTTATTGTCTACAGCCTAAGTCATCTACAAATGGTTGTGATTACTTCTACTTCTGCTCAAGCTAAATCAGCGTGGATTTGGAAAAGATACAGATATCTCTTTTTTTCTGTCAATTTTCTACACTGTAGAATGGGTGTTATGAATGAGACAACATAAGAGGAGAAATGGAAAAATTTGCTATTACCAGGCTGAACATAATATAAACTTGTGTAATAGAAAAGCTATTCAATCTGTGTGTACATATCCTCACTCATCAAAAAAACATACAGAGATCTTGGTTTAGCTTCCAGTGGAACATTCCTAAATTTGACAATATGGATCTAAAAGTTAATATACCACAAAAATTTTTTTAATCTTATTACACTGAATGTGTACATCTAAATATGTGGACCCTGAACTTCAGATTCCCCAAGACTAAATTTAAAAATCACCAGAGAAAGAACCACTTAAGCTTTTTCAGAAAAATGAAATAGAAATATGAATGTAAATGTTCTTCCCCAAGCCATGTGATTTATTAGTAATCCATTCTGCAAAACACTCCTATCAATTCTCACATGAGTACAGGAAAAAATGTACCTTAAAAGAGACAGTTTAGGATAATTACATTTCTCTGCTTGTTCATCTTTTTCCCCAAATGCCATGTTTACTTGCAGAAACTGTCATTTGCTTTTTATTCACAAAAAGAGAATTAAGAATATTCCCTTTAAAGTTTTGATTACTTTCTCTTTTGCACTGGCCGTCCTATACAATTAGTAGCATATAGACACTATGTTGGGAAAGAGTAACAAAAATCTAAGCTATCCCTCAGGACGTCTTAAATACCTCAATTATCCACACTGGCCTGGGAATGAGGTAAGAAAAATAAGCTCTCTGTGGCCAACCAAGAAGGCTACCTCTTTAAAAACAGAAACTTTGTCATTTAACCACTCTGGGTGAAATCCCTAAAAAATGGGTTTCACTGTCTCCACTTTCTAAAGCATGGAGAGTTGCTTCTGACATTGCAACTTGGTACAATACTAACACCAGGATGCTAACCTTAGAAAGTCTTGCCCTCCTTCTAAATAGCCCCATGTCTCTGTCCTATGTTGTGTTCTTGAAGAATATGCAGACCTATTTCAGTGTTATTCTAATGCCTGCCTTCATGCTCAGTGTACTTCTGCTGTCATTTCTTTTAATTTGGTTCTAGATTCACAATCAGTTACCTAGGGTGTGCTTTCGAGTTTCAATCTTTTTAAATACTGAAAGTTAAATACATGTTCTGGTGTTTTCTCTGTTTGTTTACTGACTTTGACATTTGTAAGCTTCAGATGATCAAATATAATAGAAATCTGTCTGGTTTCTGGTGCATTAATTAGAAGATTACTATTTTTTTAAATATTTAGTTGCTTTTATAAAAGTTCAGATGCATTGCATATTGACTTAAATGCATGAGCTTGACTTTTCAAGTTTGTTTAAATAGTTGATGTTAGGTGGAATGTATAAATGAATAAAACTAAATTTCCTTTTGGTATCATAACTACCCCAAACCCATTTTGAATTGGCAAAGAGCATGGGGCTACTTGGATTTATTTAAATTACAGGGAAAAGAGTCATGCTTTGACCAATCCCACCTCCTCTCCTAGACTTATTCTATGATGTTCCTCCCCAGATACTGCATTCTGTGTGAATCTATTCTTAAATATTTTTTTTTATGTTACAGAAACTTGCCTCACTGTGCCCCCTCAACCTGAATCACTCTCCCTCTGCTGACCCAACTACCTGCTTACCAAAGCTCATTTCACCTCCTACTCTGCTCTGCTACTCGGGAACACACTGCTCTCTTTGGGACCATGCTCTCTACCTGCAGTTCTAATGCAGGACCGATTTCACCTGGATATTTCCAGTATTCTTTATACATGCCTGTCTCTTCCATGACATTATCAGCTCCTCAAAGGCAAGGGTACCAAAATCAACAACTAGCTTTCTTCCAAAGACGTAATTCTTAGTGATAAAATAGATATAATTATTATAAATATACATATAATATATACTATATAAATAAAATACAAAATATAAAAATAAAATATAAATATATAGTATGTAATTTATGAATATATTATTTTATATCCACATATTTCATATTCATTTAATAGAAAATAAATATATAATATTTGATAAATAAGTATATATTATATATCATATGTATGATATATAGTGTATTAAATACATATATATATATATATATACATATATACAAATATATTTACATAGGATTTCATTCACTGAATCCCATGAGGCAGGCACAGTGATTAATCCCCATTTTAAAGAAAACAAACTCAAGCGAGGTTAGGTTTCTTGGAAGGTCACAGCTGGCAAATGTTGCCTCTAGAAGGTAAACGTGGTTTATTTCACCCAAAAGCCAGTGATCCTAACTACTTAGCTGATTGGTTTTCCTGTTACACTTACCCCCATTTTCTAAATTTTTTTTTAACGTTTATTTATTATTGAGAGACAGAGAGACACAGAGTGTGAGCAGGGGAGGGGCAGAGAGAGGGGGAGACACAGAGTCTGAAGCAGGCTCCAGGCTCTGAGCTGTCAGCACAGAGCCCAACTCGGGGCTCGAACACATGAACAGTGAGATCATGACCTGAGCCAAAGTCGGTTGCCTAACCAACTGAGCCACCCAGGCGCCCCAACTTACCACCATTTTCTTAAAACAGCAACCTAGCCCACAGAAAAAAACCTGTTTTTAGTGAAGTTACTGAAAGCACAACAGAAGGCAGTTTTGCTATTTATTTGCTTTCCTGACACTTTTGAGCTTCCATCAATGAATCAGTACATTTGGTGTAACAGAATATATGAATGCTTGTGTGTATGTGTTTGTGAGAAACGCATATAAAGCGTTCAACAAAGAGCCTGGATTTTAAAGTCACTCATACATATGCCCAATTACAATCTTCACTAACTGGCTTGAAAGCAAGAAATACCATGCATTCCTGTAGCCAGGCTAAACGTACACATTTAAACGCTCAAGAACACCTTTCCACCTACCTGTGGAAGATCAGTCTTTCTTGGTTTACAGCCACAAACAGCGTTTTGAACATATGACCTGTCCTACCATCCCCACACCGACACTGGGGCACTCACAAGCTTTGTCTGTAAGATGCATAAAGCCATTGCAACTTTCCCCCACGGGCTGAGAAAACACAGGCCCTAGAAAGAAACTGGCCAATCCCAGAAAAACACACCAAGATTTTGTATTCCAATCTCACCCCCCTTCCTTTTTTTTTTTTTTTTTTTTTTTTTAAGTAACCTCTGCCAGGACCCTGAACAACGGGAAGCTCTCAACCTATTTTAGAGGCTTACAATTTCCCATCAGCTTCCTGTCGGAGAGCTCAAATGGTCCCATCCCCTTGTATAAGGTTAACAGGTTTTAAGAAAAAAGATCAGCTCTGGTAATAGCAAATATAATGAAAAAGAAGAGCCACTGCCGATAAAGTCAGCCTAAGTCACTCTCCCAGGTCACAGGCCTCGAGGCTGCTTAGAGCTTTATCAATGAATTCCATGTTGGATAGGCCTGGCATATACTTCAGCTGAAAAGGAGCTTTGCTGGGTATCACATGGGCACAGCGTCATCAAAGGAATACCTCGAGCAAAACACCCGTGCCAGCCTGCCGCCTTACCCTGTATGGCTCAGTTTTGTTCTACTAAATCCATCGATAGTGGCCAGGGACCCTGTGTCTCTGTCTCCCCCTCCATGGACTTTCCGCGCATGGTTAGCAAGCACAGATATGCAGGCAAGAGGATGCTGATGACCAGAGGAATATTGTCTCAGCAGGATGATTGACAACAACAGACAGGAACTCCAAGCTGCTTCTCAAGTCCCTTTTATTTCTCCACAGAGCTCAGATTTTTATAATAAACACACTGTGTAAGTTTAAAGTGTACAACACAGGGTGCCTGGGTGGCTCAGTCGGTTAAGCATCTGACTTCGGCTCAGGTCAAGATCTCGCGGTTCACAAGTTTGAGCCCCATCCAGCTCCCTGCTGTTATCACAGAGCCCGTTTAGGAGTCTCTGTCCTCCTCTCTCTGCCCCTCACCTGCTTGTGCTCTCTCTCTCTCAAATATACATAAACATTAAAAAAAAAAAGGGGGGGCGCCTGGGTGGCTCAGTCAGTTAAGTGTCCGACTTTGGCTCAGGTCATGATCTTGCAGTCGTTGAGTTTGAGTCCCACGTCGGGCTCTGTGCTGACAGCTCAGAGCCTGGAGCCTGCTTCAGATTCTGTGTCTCCCTCTCTCTCTGCCCCTCCCCTGATTGCACTCTGTCTTTCTCTCTCTCTCTCTCTCAAAAATAAATAAACATTAAAAAAATTTAAAAAATGAAGTGTACAACATAATGGTTTTATATATGTACATATTGTGAAATACTGACCACGATAAGTTTAGTTAATGTCCATCACCTCACATAATGACAATTTTTTTCCCCATGATGAGAATTCTTAAGGTCTACTCTCTTAGCAATTTTCAAATATATAATACAGTATTTTAACTACAGTCACCATGCTATTACATCCCCAGAGCTTATTCATCTTATAACTGAAGTTTGTACCCTCTGACCCACCTTCACCCAATTCCCCCACCTCTTACCCCCCAGCCTGAAAACCACAGATCTGTTCTCTGTTCCCATGAGTCTGGATGTTTTTGTTGGTTTGTTTTAAGATCCACATATAAATGGGATCTGTTTTATTTCACTCAGCATCCTGCCCTCGAGGTCTATCCATGTTGTCATAAGTGGCAAGATTTCCTTTTGTTTCAATTTAAAATTTATTTGTTTATTTTTGAGAGAGAGACACAGAGCACAAGCAGGGGAGGGGGCAGAAAGAGGAAAACACAGATTCTGAAGCAGGTTCCAGGTTCTGAGCTGCCAGCAAAGAGCCCAACACAGGGCTTGAACTCATGAAGTGTCAGATCATGACCTGAGCTGAAGTCGGATGCTTAAACAACTGAGCCACCCAGGTGCACCAAGAATTCCTTCTTTTTCATGGCTGAATAGTATTTCACTATCTGTATATTCCACATCTTTATCCATTCATCCACTGATGGACACTTGGGTCGTTTCCACATCTAGGCTCTTGCGAATAATGCCGCAGTGAATACAGAGGTGCAGATATCTCTTTAGGATAATGGTTTTTCCTTTAGATATATATCCACAAGTGTAACTGTTGGATTGTAGGGTAGTTCTACTTTTAACTTTTTGAGATACCTTCACACTGTTTTCCAGAGGCTGTGTGACTTTATATTCCCACTGGTCCAAAGCTGATCCAATCTGCTGTTGTTGTGATTTTTAGCTAGCACATAATGAACACTGACCTGTGGCAAGCACATTCCAAAATGGTTTACACACATCACTTCCACAACAATCTCATGCAGTAACTTTTACTATCATCTATCTGTACTTCAGGAAGGAAGAAGCTGAGGTCCAGAGAGATGAGGTAATTTTTGTTCAGGACACATAATTAATAAGTGGCAGATACAGTTATCAAATCCAGGTATATCCTTATGAAATATTCATTAAACTATGAAATTTCTCTATTTGAAACCCTAATGGCTTCCCAGTCCACTGAAGATGAAACCAACTCCCCACATGGCCCTATTTGACCCGTTCCCTAATGACTTTCCTTACTGACTGCTGTCCCCTCTACTCTAGCCACATTGACCGACCCGTTCCCTAATGACTTTCCTCACCGACTGTTGTCCCCTCTACTCTAGCCACATTGACCTTCTGACAGCTTCTCAAGGGCACATTCCGTTGTTGGTCTGCCCCCCCCCCCCCCCCCCGCAAAGCTCCTGCTCAGAATACCCCCCTGGCTGGCTCCTTTTCCCCATCTTGGTGTCTGTTCTCACACACCTCATCACTGAGCTATGCCCCTGTCACGGTAATGTTCTACTGTCTCTTTCATCTTCTTTATCGCACTTACTATTTTTTGCACATATATCATTGATGTTGTTTATTTTTCTGTCTCTAGGTCTACCAGACTCTTAGCTCCAAGAAGGTAAGGTCTTTCACGGGCTTATTTTCCATGTCAGATCCTCACTTAGATCAGTGCCTAGCATGTAGAATCTGTTCAGTAACAACTTAACCTCCCTACACTACTTGCCCTTTCTTTGGGGGTACCCCCCCCAAAAATGCTTCATAATAAAGAAGGTTTTTTTAAAAAAAAAAACATATGTCTACTTCACCTTCTTACAAAGCTCTGCCTTCCTTTTCTCTTTTTTTTAATTAAAAAAAATTTTTAATGTTTACTTGAGAGAAAGAGACAGAGAACAAGCAGGGGAGGGGCAGAGAGTGAGGGAGACACAGAATCCGAAGCAGTCTCCAAGTTCTGAGCTATCAGCACAGAGCCCAACTCAGGGCTCGAACCCATAAACCACAAGATCATGATCTGAGCCGAAGTCGGACTCTTAACCAACTGAGCCATGCAAGTGACCCTACTTTTTTCTTAAATATCCATTAAAGATGCGTCTTCTCTTGCTACCTCCCACCTCCTTCCTCTCTTCCCCTCCCTTTCTCTCCCACCTCCTTTTCAATGCACATACCGTTTTTTTGGTTTTATTCTATTTGACTCTTTACTTTTCCTTATCCTTCTATTTACCTACCCCTTAACCTCTAATTCTTTCCAACATTAGATCCACATATTTCCAACATCTATTTCAATTACTCTGGATGTGACCTTCTAAATTTCTATCTGCCTTTGCAAGTTAGGGTTTCTTTCTCTTTCCTTGTGCATGTACCTCCCCCCCCCCCCGCCACAATATTCCCTGCCCCCTTCTACTTTTATCCATATTAAATGTCTTCTCTTAGGTATTTCCAGTCAGGTTGACAATCAACCAGTTAAAACTAAGTGCAACCTCCTTCTCCCCACCAAATCCATATATATTGAATGAGGCACATGTAAGAATTTTTATTGAATTTAGTGTAAACACATAGAGCATTAAATACCATAGCTGTGTGGCCAAATGTCCCTGGGGAATAGAACTGCCCCCTGGTTGGTGCCTGCTTGGCTCAGTCAGTTAAGCGTCCAACTCTTGATTTAGGCTATGGAAATATTATCACAGTTCATGGGATTGAGCCCCGCATCAGGCTCTGCGCTGAAAGCGTGAAGCCTACTTGGGATTCTCTCTCTCCTTTCTGCCCCTCCCCACTCACACTTTCTCTCCCTCTCTCAAAACAAATAAACATTTAAAAAAACAAAACTGCTCCTGGTTGAGGACCATTGCCCTAGAGGACAGTCAACTTGATCACTAATAGATCAAGAGATATAGATACCCTGCCATTAGGACATCCTCTTCATGATACAGTGACATAAATCCCCACACACTAATGTCAGGAATATAAAATGGATTACAGGGGACCCTGGGTGAGTCAGTTGGTTAAGCATCCGACTTTGGCTCAGGTCATGATCTCATAGTTCATGAGTTCAAGCCCCATGCCGGGCTCTGTGCTGACACCTCAGAGCCTGGAGCCTGCTTCAGATTCTGTGTTTCCCACTCTCTCTGTGTCTCCTCCACTCCCCCCTCCCCAAAAATAAACATTAAAAAAATTTTTAATGGATTACAAACACACAGATACCTACCAGAGATGCTCTTGCTATCATGAGTGTTAATAATCAGCTAGTTCTGGTCAAATTAAAATTTTGATATCTACTAGCTGTGATATTTGGACAAAGTAGTTAACTCAATAGAATTTTAGTCTTGTGTTCTGTTAGGTGGATACATTACAAGTGTTTCCTTTGTAGGGATGTTCTGAGTATTAAATAAGATCATGTTAAGAAAGACGCCTGAAGCAGTGCCTTGCATATAGTGATGTTATGATTATCATCAAGCCAAATTATCGTATCATATCATCAACCTTATCTTCTTTTGAGTATCGTCCCATTAAAAAGAAAAAAAAAATCACTCCAGGAACTGATGGATTGATTAAGCAAAGAATATCCTATCTTCTCCCAACACACCTTCTCTCTGCTTATCTCTCTTTTTCCTTCTTTTGGGTGTGGGAAGAAGAGGCAAGAGAAAGTCGCAGGAGGGCAAGGAAGAAGAAGCACCCCCATCTCTCTCTGTCAGGGACAGGGAATCAAAACTGAATAATACATTCAATGAGTTACTTAATTAACTGGGTGAAGGTGAAGCTGAAGCAGCTGAGTTAAATAATGAGATGTCAAGCACAGAAGCTTAGACCAGGGAGGGATTTGAAAACACTCTTCCTGTCAGAAGAAACCACAGGATTTTTCAGGCAGATGACACTAAGGGGTTTAATCTTTCCATTTTTGTCCTTCTGAAAGCAGTGGTCTTTAAAAAAAAAAATCTGAAATAAGGCCAAATGTAAAATTAGCATTTATGTAGCAGAGGTCATTAAAATGAGTTAGCCCAGGCCCTTTATAACATTAAGCCAGTACTAAAATGAGAAGGATAAAAAATAAAAAAATAAAAGGTCTGGTTAAAAGGATCTTAAATGGAGAGGCTGTTGCTAATAGCAAGGCTATCTCAGAAGGACTAATTAAGCTAGAAATAAATGTGGTTCAAAGGAAAGGCTATTGTGTGATCCACCTAAAATGTCAAATGGCTGAACACAAGACTCACCTGCTGTTAATTAAAATCGAGGTGTCATCCCCAGTTAAGGGGCTATGAGCATCTCTCTCAATACTCTAAGAATATTGCAGCCAGACACCCACCTTCCCCACCCTTGTTCATCCTGCCAATTAATGCTGATTTTCATCTACATGTTTCGGGGTCAAAAGAGAAAAGCATAACCTACTTTTTTAAACCAAGACAGCGGATCCCAACTTAAGTCTTTGTGACAGTACGAGTACTTAAAAAGTAAAACGTAAATCAAGGCTGACTTTGAAAAATTATAACCGTTGGTACTCTTGGAGCAAAAAGTCGTTAAACGTCCTCAATTAGACAAGTAACACTATGTTTCCTTCCATTCATCGTGGACATTACATCAATGTAGCCTTGCACGTTTTATATGCTCATGTTCTTTCTGAAGACACTGCTAATAGGATCAGGTTACCTCTTCCCAAGGCCTGTAATTGCCAAATGCAGGCACATCATCGGACACTCCCCAATTTTTGCCATTTCTGCATACCACATGTACCATTTAGCCACTACAAATTATACACAGACATGCATATCTACGCATGCATACATATACACACACATACTCACTTTTTAATTTAAACTATCCATGTAATTTAATATGTAAATTATTCTTCTAATATGCATGCAAACCACATGCATCCAAACTTTTTGGAAATGATGGTTCTATATCTTCACAGAGGTTTATGTCACACAAGTGCACCCACTGGTCAACTGTCAACAAATGGTACACTTAAGATGTGTATATTTCAATATAAATCAATTTTACCTCAAAAAAAAGTATATAGTGAACTCTTATTAAAGATCTGCATCCTAACGTGTTTAAGGTTAGAGGGTATAAGTGTTGACAACTCGTTCCGAAATGCATAAAAACCAAATATGAGACGGACAGGTGATGGATAGATGGATAGATTATGTGATAAAACAAATAGGTTAAAATGTTAATTATAGTATCTTGCTGGTGGGTATATGAGTGTTCATGATTCTTTCATCTTTTCTGAAAAATAAGATGTTGGAAAAAATTACAACACAGTGCTTATCCATACACCACAGAAAAATCACACCCTGCTATTAGAACATACTCCAGTCTCAGCAGCACCCTGGCAATCTACAATCAATGAACTCTTCATGGGAAGGCTGCCAAATTTTGAACAACATACAAAATATACTTCCATTACTACTGAGCATACATTCTTAAAAGTCTGTCCTCCAGAGAGAACAGTGAGCTGAGTAAGATATATAAACTGTAAAAGGCAGACTGATAGCATTCAACTGATATCCCAGAATGACATCTGGTCTACCAGAATCAGAACCAGAGACTGGGGGAACTTTGCCTCATGAACAAAGACGGCTGCCTGACCAGGCTCCTACACATTTATGTTTAAACAGTGTGACCCACTGATGCCTTTATGAACACTTGGAGACAGTGCACATTGCAGCAACAATTATGTTTTTATCGCTGTTGTCAGGTTTACTGATGTTTAGCATGGGCCTTGAACAGAAAAAGGTTGAGGATAATCACTACTGTAGGGAGTGACTGTTTTAAGCTTCTCAGTATTACAGAATGTCTAATGTTTCCTGTGAATGTTCTCCTTTCACACTGAGACACATTCAACTTAATTCCAATATTATCCCTGCCTTGTGAGACACACCTGTCTGTTCAAACTTTGGCTAGCTTCATCTTCCACCAAATTACCACCCTCCCTCCAGCTTCATGGAATGCTTGGCCCTTCCCTCTACCATGCCTTTGTTTTAGAAGGTGCTGCTTGTTTGTACAAAAATTTACTTCATCTACTCCATGTCATGGATTCTTAAGATTCAGTCTAGGGGTTAATGAATTCCCACCTTCTCATTCCTTGGTGCATATACCTCCATGTCCCACAGACTAGGGACTTACTCCAACCCTCTACTGTGTTAGAAGTGTTTGGGGCACCTGGGTGGCTCAGTCAGTTAAGCCTCCACTTTGGCTCAGGTCATGATCTTGCAGTTTGTAAGTTTGAGCCCCATGTCAGGCTCTGTGTTGCCAGCTTCAAGCTTGGAGCCTGCCTCAGATTCTGTGTCTTCCTCTCTGCCCCTCCCCCCACCTCTCAAAAATAAATCAACATTAAAAAATTTTTTTTAAGAAGTGTTTGGGGAAGCAAACTCACTGCGGACTGGAAGGGCTTTTCTGATTGTTGAGCTCCTCTCTGTATCTCTTTCTCCTCTCTCTGCCTCATACCTCCAAACAACACATGTTTTTCTTTTGATCTCTGATTCCTAAACTCACCTAGGGCAGGTAAGCACACCTAGGGCAGGTTCCAGGGCCCCGCCTTCTAGAGGCCTGCTTTTATTCTCCATCTCTCTGAATCTCAGTACTCTGTGTGAGAGGTGTACCAATGCCTGCTACACTGCTCAACCAGTTTGACAGTCTAGATGTGGTTGTAGGGATACAGGGGACTGGGTGACAGACAGCCAATTTCATCTTGGGCAAAAGCAACAGCATAGAAGTACAGAAGACTCTGCAGACAGACCAGGTACACTGCAATCCTGGTTCGTCCACATTCCAGATTGGTGGCCATGAGCAAAATAGTCCAGCCTTCTATGCCTCGGTTTCTCATCTTTAACATGGGGGGTAGGGAGGACAATAATAGTTTGCTTTCAGGTTACTGTGATGCTTTAGTGGGGTTTTGTTAGTATGAAGTCCTTCAGATTATATCTGCCACAACTGTTAAATTAACATAACTGTTAAATGACTGCCAAACAAATATAAAAAGCACCATTTTCCAATGAAGCTTCATGAGTAGATAAACTGAATTCTGTACTTTAAGGGCTATTGGGATTCTGTACTTTTTCTTCCCTAGGTTGAACGTCTATAAGGAAGGAAGAAAATGATGAATCAGCTCCTTGCATCCTCAACATCCCACTCCTGGACAAGCACTGCTATGTTCTCACAGACCCTCCCTGATACTCTGAGGAGTGAGCCAGCCTTCTAGGGCGGGGAGCCAGTGCCCGACACGACACGACACCCAGACAACATGTGCTGAACAGGAAACAAAACTCACGGGGCATAAATGTCCAATCCAATCTATATCGGAAGGTCAGGAGTACTGAAACACTATGTAATTTAAAAACTAAAAAAAAGGAGAAGGAAGAAGAAAAAAAACAGTTTTAGACCTTGATGAAATGTTGGTACAGAACGAAAAGACACACATCGGTGTGACTTCAGAGGCAGGGAACACTATAATCAGAGACTTAAATTATATGAAGCTGTTTCTTTATTTCTGTAATTTGATTGCACATAAATCAATTTTGATTAGATTCAAAAATTACTGAACATGCACCTCAATGAGCTGTCAAGTTTTATCTGATAACGTAAACTTTACATGGGATCAGTGCTAATTTCTACCTAGAGCCAATGTAAGAATTCCCAACAACAATGGCAGACATCATTAAATGCTGCAAATGTAGAAACATAATTAAATTAGCTGATAATCATCATTCTCCTTCTATAGAGGCTCTAATTTAATGCACTTGCAAATGTAATGAGGCTCGCTGGATTGAAAAATATGGTGGAAATAACAGAAACAAGATTACATTAATTGGAAGAGATACTGATAAGGCAGATTGCTCTGCATTTTTTTTTTTTTTTTTTTTGAAAACCACACAGTTCTGAAAACTGTGATGAGACTGGCTTCTACCACAGTTGGAGAGAAACTAGGAAGCATGAGAGTAAGTACCAGAAATACAACAAAGAAAGAAAGAACACTGTGTTAAGGTTCTAAGAAAGTGACTTATAGTAGTCTCCCCTTATCCATGGGAGAGCCATTCTAAGACTCCCAGGAGATGCCTGAAACCACAGAAAGTCCTCAGCCCTACATTTATTTTTTTCTGTATACACACCTATGATAGAGTATAATTTCTAAATTAGCATAGCCAGAGATTAGCAACAATACCTAATTATAAAATAGAACAACTGTAACCATGTAGTGTAATCAAAGTTATTTGAATGCTGTTTCTCTCAAAATACCTGACTCTACTGTACTCATTCTTCTTGTAATGATGTGAGATGATAAAATGCCTGCGTGATGAGATGCAGTGAGGGGAATGATATATGTGTTGTGACCTAATGTTAGGCCATTGATGACCCTCCTATAAGACCTCAGAAGGAGGATCAATTACTTCTTGGTCCCAGTTGACTGCCAGTAACTGAAACCAGGGAATGTGAAACCACACATGGGCGAGTGGCGGAGACTATTGTAGTTGTATCAGAAATACTCTAGAAAGGAAAAGATCCACAATTTCCTATTTCACTTTATAACTGGTCACGTGGCTACAGGAAGATTCTTATTGAGCATGTGTACACACCACCCATGTATCCATTCATTCATTCATTCAATATTCAAATTATTATTTTTGTTGGCAAGCATCCACTAGGACTCAAACTCTGTTGTTTTCGAGTCTTCCTAATTTAAACTGCCTTGGTTACCTGTACTTCTCAGGTTAGCACTAACCAAACTGCAGGAAAATAATGGATTATGAAGCTGTTTTTGGAACGTGCCTCTCCCCCACTACCCACAGGAGGTAGCTTCTTAGAAGAACAGGATGCTCCTTGGGGTCGTTCTTTTTTTTTTTTTTTAAGTTGATTTATTTTGAGACAGAGAGAGAGAAAGTGTACAGGGAAGAGGCAGAGAGAGAGGATCCCAAGCAGGCTCCTCGCTGCCAATACAGATCTCTTTTTAATTTTTTGAGGAACCTCCATACTGTTTTCCAGAATGGCTACACCAGTTTGCATTCCCACCAACAGTGCAAGAGGGTTCCTCTTTCTCTTCCTCCTTGCCAACATCCATTGTTGCTTGAGTTGTTATTATTAGCCATTCTGACAGGTGTGAGGTGGTATCTCATTGTGGTTTTGATTTGTATTTCCCTGATGATGAGTGATGTTGAGCATTTTTTCATGTGTCTGTTAGCCATCTGGACATCTTCTTTGGAAAAGTGTCTGTTCATTTAATTAAAAAATTTATTTAAAAATTACCCCCATGGGCTTGACATTTGAATAGTAGGAGGAAACCCACTTCCCTTCTCCTGTCACGGTTCTACAATCATCTCCAGGAGTTTTCAGTGACCTCAAGGAAAATGGCACAAAATTTACCAAAACAAACAAATAACAAGAACAAAACACATTTTTCTTCACTTTTATTTTAAATATAGTTGCCCTGGGATGTCTGGGTGGCTCATTTGATTAAGCGCCCAACTTTGGCTCAGGCCATGATCTCATGGTTCATGGGTTCAAGCCCCGCATAGGGCTCTGTGCTGACAACTCAGAACCTGGAGCCTGCTTAGAATTCTGTCTCCCCCCTCTCTGCTCCTTCCCTGCTTGTGTTCTGTATCTCTCTCTCTCTCTTTCTCAATAAATAAATAAATAACAAACAAACATTAAAATAATTAAAAATTAAATAAATAAGGTGTGCCTGGGTGGCTCAGTCAGTTGAGCAACCAACTTCGGCTCAGGTCATGATCTCGCAGTTTGTGGGTTCGAGCCCCGTATTAGGCTCTGTGCTGACAGCTCAGAGTCTGGAGCCTGCTTCAGATTCTGTGTCTCCCTCTCTCTCTGCCCTTCTGCCACTCATGCTCTGTCTCTCTCTGTCTCAGAAATAAATTAATTTAAGAATATATATTTTTTAATTTAAATAAATAAATAAAATAAAACACAGTTGCCACTCATGCTCTGTCTCTCTCTGTCTCAGAAATAATTTAAGAATATATATTTTTTAATTTAAATAAATAAATAAATAAATAAATAAAATAAAACACAGTTGCCCTGTGGCTACTTCTGAAACAAAGATGGTCTGATAAAAATCATTCAAAGTAAAGATGTCCTAACTCCCAAGGCAGAGAACATCACTGTGGCTGGAACCAAAGTGGGTAGAAGGCAAGGTGTTCAGGTCTGTGGAATGCATTATAAGAGCTCCAGAAGGTCCACAGTTTATTCAACATCATCACTCATTTCTGAGCCTCCCAACAGATATAATAAAGGCTACAGCCCTGCAAAAATCCTGATCTCACCAAAACCAGAAAAATAGCCAAGAATTTCAAGTAGGCAAGGGACAGGCTTTTTTCTTCCCTTTAAGAATTCAGAAGACAGACTACACACGTAGCTTTGTAAAAGAAGGAATGATACATTTCACTGACCCACAGTGTCTTTTCCTGGCTTGCTCCAGAGGAAAGAAAGTAATCATATTGGCCAAATACACTATTTATCTCCTATATCACATACAAGTTGCATTCCTTTGCATACTTCTATTTCTTTGCCATTTTCCCCCATATCTTCCTTTTCCATGGTACATGACTGTAAGATGGGTCACAGAATAGAATTTCCACATAGCAATATGCAGCATGGAATCATTATCAGTCACCACATGAAACTAACAACCGGACACCTTCCTTGTAATTTAGATTTCATTGCCCCTCTTGCTGTGGTCTCTGTTCCCCACTCATCACACAGCCACAAACACCAGCTTTCAAAATTCAGGTCAGCTCTGCTTCCTTTACAAAGGACCCCCTCCCTCTTCCCCAGTGATCCCATATTTATTAGCTTAATTTGTTTGCATGTTATCTTTTGATCTCTTTGTACTAGAATGTAAGCTGATGGGGGGAGGTATGGATGTGGGCAAGCCTTTGCTAGTTCACCAACATGCTCAGTCCCCATAATACTGCCTGGGATAAGGTGCTTAATAAATACATGTAAGCAGCAGACTGACAAAAGTCATCAAATAATACATTTGGTTAAAGGAGCTTGCTAAAGATGTGGCAGTGAAGTAGCTATTTCCATTTAAACAGCTGTTCCTTTAATTTGTTTAAAAATGGAAGAGTCTAAAGAAAGAGGCCCATAGAGAATTAAATGTATTAACTAGCATCTTCTCAGGGTCCACCGCCTTGCCCAGCTTCACAGAATAACAACATGGACAAAAACAACAAAAACTGAACTCCATGTTTGCTCTGTGCCCAGAACTGTCCTGCAGGCTTTAAGCACATCAATGACATTGAGGATCATAATTTTCTTTTAAAAAAGAAAAGTCAAAAATCCAAGAATGATTTTTGAAAAAGGGAAACTCAGAAGGAGAGACAGGGGCATTGAATGCCCATTCACTTATTCATTCATTCATGCTTTTATTATTTTGTATTCATATGTTCATTTACTTTTTCATCCTTTCATTCAAAAAATTCCTTAAGGGATACCTACAATGTGCCAATGACTCACTAAAAGATTAAAATGTTCTAGAAATGTTCCCATTCCACACAGACACCCACTCGCCATTGTACCAGTCATGGGTCGCGTAACGGGCTGAAAACGAGGCAAGCCCCAGTAGCCAACATGAACTTTGCAACAGTATATAGAATCTTTATGTGACGTCTTCCAAAATGACTTTCTCTCAGACCTTCAGTTATTTTTTTTTAATCAACCTATTCACATTAAACGAGTGCTCATCTTCTTTGTTAAGTGTCCCTCAAGATGTTCTGTCTGATCTGTGTGTTCTTCAAACTGGTATGAGCTTTACTTAGAGTCAGCACACGTCCTCAGACTGGCCAGCAAGAGCACGGAGTCCTTCTAGCTGCAGTGATTAGCACAGAAGTGGATTTATTCCTTAAGCCAGGTGATCAGAGCTAATGAGCATTAGTAGCCCAAGCCTTCTGAGATTTGCTTGGTTTGCATTGGGGTTGATATATAGGTATGTGTAGTGGGTTGAATTGTGCCCCCCCCCCGGTTTGTCCAAGTCCTAACCCTGGTACTTGTGAATGTGACCTTCTTGGGAAAGGGTCTTTGCAGATGCCATTAAGTTCAGGCTCTTGAGATAGGACCATCCTGGAGTAAGAGTAGATACTAAATCCAATGACCAGTGTCCTGATTAGAGAAAGGAGAACAAAATTTGAGGCACAGAGACACATAGAGAAGGCCGTGTGACAACAGGGGCAGAGGTTGGGGTGACAGGGCTACAAGCCAAGGGAAGCCCAGGGTGCCACCAAAAGGTAGGAAAGATGGATATCAGGAAGACTTCTTCAGAGCCATCAGAAAGAATCAACCCCATAAACAACTTGATTTCAGACTTCTAGCTTCTCTAATTGTGACAGAATACATCGTTCTTGTAAACCATCAGTTTGCGGCAACTTGTTAGAGCAGCCCCAGGAAACTAATACATGTCAGTGTAGAGTTTCCAGTGAGCATATGCAGATAACCTTGAGAATGAAACCAACAAAACTGAAAGTAGGTGGGAGAAGAGGAGACACAGAGGTTTGCAATGTTGCCCAATGACTAGGCTTGCCAAAAAGCCAGTCCTACCCTTAAACTCCCTGGTTTCATGAGCATAAAGAAATCCTTTGTATTTTCCTTTCGTTTGCTTGAGCCAAGTTAAGAGTTCTATCTACTCTAACCTAAGGAGCCTTAACTAAGCACAACGCCATAAATTTAATGGGAAAAGAGGTTATTACAGAACTGGTTGAACTGCAACTGATATAGTTTCACAAACTGGACTGCAGAAAACAGTTACAACGGCAAGCCGTCCCCACCTTTCATGCGATGCTTGGCATGCATAGCTATTTAAGGAGTCAGACTGGACTGAATATGTTCCCTTGTATCAAGATATGCCAGCCAGAGTGATGAGGCCACCAACTCATTATCATGGAACCTGAAATCACTGGAGTTGTGTGGTTAACAACAGTGTTAGACAGGCTGCCTCTCTGCTTAAGGGAACAGAGGCACAAAACATCAGAAGTTGTTTTCCCTTCCCTTGTCTCTAGCTAAGTGCCATGCGTGTTAAGTGTCTGGAAGTCATTTTAATTGGTATGCAACCCTGACCCTTGGGAAGCGCTCTACTGCCCCTGTCCACTGTTCTCCTTGATTCCCTGGGAAATGATGAAGCTCCTCATATACCGTCTTTCAGCCTGGCACTCTGGAGTATAAATAATCTTCCTGCATTCTTTGTGTTGTGTTCTCACCCTATAACTCTGCTCTTGTGGACGGCTGGGCTCATCCCTCATGTAATGGGAGGACAATAGCAGGAGCAAACACAGTGTTCCGGGTGGTGAATTCTCCATCAAGAGAAGCACAATGCAGCCGCTCCCAGCACACAAAGCGGCTCCAAGGATACAACGTTGGAGGATTCTGCTGAATGTTCACCTTGAGTGGTCAGCCATAGAATGCGTTGGTGCGGGCTTTCTTTTCCCTTTCTGGGGCCAACACACCACATTCAACTGTGAGGTTGAAGACCAGGATTCGGGAACCACATGGATTTGAACCACAAGTCTGCCAGGCAGTAGCCATGAGTTCCTGGGCAAGTTATTTAACCTTTCTGCATCTTGATTCTCTCCTCTACGAAATGAGCATCCTAACAGTACTTGCATCAGAGGGCTATGTGAGCACTGAATACAACAACCCACATTAAATGCTTAGTGGTAACATTCTGCTTATGTATTAAAATTATTATTATTTTTAAAAAGACAAGAGGCCCCAAATGGAGTCACCATTTGTGCTATAAGCCCACACCAGCAAACCAGGACTTCATACCTAACCTAACTACAGTTTCAGCCTCTCACAGGATGTGACCTTTAACCAGTCAGTCTGGAGTAGCCTGGTCAGCACAGAGAGCTCGCCTACCCGCAGACCCCTTCATTTCCCCAAAGGAAGGTAACCTTCCTGAAACAATCTACTCTTTGCTATAATAACTTCCACGCCCACCACCTTCTGCCTAAAAAAGTCTTCCATTTTGCTCCTCAGAGCTCCATTCTATCTGGGAGATGGGAGGCTGCCTGCATTCATAAACTGCTGAGTGAAAATTAGATCTTTAAATCTACTCAGTTGAATTTTGTTTTTTAATCTTATGAGGAGGAAGCTCCAGACACATTACTCTAAACTTCCTGTGTTTCAGTGTCTTCTTCCAAAAATAATAATAGCCTCTAATTTGTAGGGTTACTGTACATATTGAATGGGTTTACACATGTTAAGCACTTGGAACAGTGTTCTAAGTAAATGTTGAGGAAATAGTATCAATTATAATCAATGGTTTTGTTACTATAATTTTCTCTTTCTAAGGGATACAAATGGTCACATTCAGTAATCATTAAGTATCATGATGAAAGGTCACTACACAGGATGCCTTGAGGGAAGACAGAGAGCCAGACCCAACTATCCCTCTCCTTTGTTCACATAAACACAACACAAATACAACACTGGGAACACAGACATTCAAGATACAGAGGAAGAAAAGGAGTGAATGGCAATCCTACCCACAACAATGAGAAGCATCACAAAGGTTGCTCCATTTGAGCTCAGTCTTTGATATGACAATGACATGACAATGAGGAAGTATTTGCCAGGTAGACAGGAAAATCAAGGTGAACCTCCTTGATGCACATGTAAGACACAGCATGCACCAAAAGATGAAACGGTGTGCAAAGAGAGAACACTTCTGGAAAGTTGCATAGAACGATGTTTGGAAAGCCACCTTAATATTTGTAATGCTTCATTTTTGCTGCTACAGCTGCCCTGACACTCTTCAGATAAACATGTTACTTTCTATCCTTATCCAGATTCAGGTCACCTCCTCAGGGATACATTCTCTGACCTTCCTAAATAACAGAGGACTCTATCACTCACTATCCACTGTCTTGGCTTATTCCCTCCAGCTAAGACTACATAAAACATCCATGCTGTGTCTATCGTCTGCCTCCCCTCCATCAAACTATAGGCTCCCTGAGAGTTAAAGCCTTGTTTGTGATGTGCCCTGTCTTATGTTATGCACCTGGAACACATACAAAGCATTCAAGAAATGTTTTTGAATGAATTAAAGAATGTTGTGACTCTTACCTGGAAATTCATGCCTTTAGATGGGCCTATGCCACCTAGATTAAGGTGACTTTCTATGGCTTCCTCCATGGAGGAAGATCAGGATCCACGTCCTTCCCATAATGGACATGAATGGTTTTGTGTAATCAATTCCAAACTTGAATTTCCCTAACTGGAGTTTATAGAGAACCCTACAGAGAGATAAGGTCAAGCTGGAGCTGCCCTTTTAGAAGGGATGTGTGGACTCATCATCCCACTAGTTATATCTCCCAAATCCTGCATGGTGGACCCAAGCACCTCTAGGTTAACAACCCTGTTTGAAGATCAATGATATAATCAGCAGCCAAAAACTTCCTGTGAAGGACATGTAAACATCATCCAGGTCAGGCCATGCGGTATCCACTGGCAAATCCAACTCTGCTGTTGAAGAATTAAAGCAGCCACAGACACTATACAAATGGGTAAGCATGCCTGTGTTACAATAAAACTTTATTTACATAAACAGACACAGGCCAGGTGTAGCCTATTGGCAGTACTTTGCCATAGCCTGATGTTAGATCATCCCAGAATTAATCAGACTAATGCTCTGAGCTATAACAGCCCTCTCTACAGTGGCTACTCTTCTTGAAAAAGTCCTGCCTCTTGCAATTAAATAGGAAAACTTATTAAAATGCTTAGAACCAATTGCTCTGGAGTAACAGGAAGTCCCAATAAACACTCTGTTAGTTGTGGCTAATAGCTATGGTTATTATACGAAAGGTAAGTAGAAATGCCTTCATTTGAATCAAATGTTAAAGACAGAGAAAAAGAAGAACCCAACGTTAGGTCACACAGAAGACTTTTAAAAACTCATTTGTAGGACATTGTCTTTCCTTTTCCCCAAACTTCCCACTTCCCTCCTCTTCCAAAGTGCACAGTGAGACTACATTTCCCACATCCCTTGCAGAGACATCTTCCATGAGACTGGGTCTCAACAATAAAGTAGGAGTGAAAAAAGAAAAACCAATTCTAGGCTAAGCCTAGCATATGTGTTCTTCATGCTTTTTTAAATCACTTCTACCTACTGGATGCAGATGGTGATGATGATGACAACACCCTAGGGGAAGGCTGAGACATGAGATGGGTAGACCCTGGATCCCTGAATCACTGCAGGGAAGGAAGCCACTCCCTGATCAAACTTGTCCAACTTGGACTATTTGATGACTGAAAAAAACCACTTCTATAGCACCTGGCCATTATCATCTGGGCAGAGGGGGCATTATTCTGATTAATTCTGGGAGGATCTAACACCACAGATTATGGCATATAGTTAACTTATGAACTAGTTAATGGTTAAACTAGTTAATAGTTCATTAAACTATCAAAAACTGATAACCTTTTTTTTTTATAGAAGTGTCAATCACTTCTTTTTTTTTTTTTAACGTTTATTCATTTTTGAGAGACAGAGAGAGACAGAGCACGAGCGGGGAAGGGGCAGAGAGAGAGGGAGACACAGAATCCGAAGCAGGCTCCAGGCTCTGAGCTGTCAGCACAGAACCTGACGCGAGGCTCGAACTCACGAACTGCGAGATCATGACCTGAGCTGAAGTCGGACGCTCAACCGACTGAGCCACCCAGGCGCCCCAACCTTTTTTTTAATGTTCATTCATTTTTGAGAGACAGAGAGAGAGAGCACGCACATGAGCAGAGCAGGGGCAGAGAGGGGGACAGAGGATCCGAAGCAGGACCTGTGCTGACAGCAGCAAGCCCAATGAGGGGCTCAAACTCATGAAACATGATTTCATGATCTTAGCTGAAGTCAGATCCTCAACTGACTGAGCCACCCAGGCTCCCCTAAACTAATAAACTTTAAAAAAAATTTTTTTTTAATGTTTGTTTATTTTTGAGAGAGACAGAGACAAAGCGTGAGCAAGGAAGGGGCTGAGAGAGAGGGAGACCCAGAATCTGAAGCAGACTCCAGGCTCTGAGCTGTCACCACAGAGCCCGATGTGGGGCTTGAACTCATAACCCGTGAGATCATGACCTAAGCCAAAGTCAGACACTCAACTGACTGAGCCACCCAGGCACCCCTGAAGTTGGACATTTAAATGAATGAGCCACCCAGGTACCCCAAAACAAATAAACATTTTAAAAGAATGGGGAATATGGGCAGATACATGCTTTTATTGTTGACTAACTAAGTGCCCAAACAGCAGGAAAAGTTAAGTGAATGTAAAAACACTGCAAATTTGCTTCTGCAAAGAAGTCTAACAATTTCCACAAAAGACTTTCTACTTTGAAAATGATGTTCTATCTTGATCTGCTGGGCAGTCTTCCATATCAACAGCAGCCCACCTTCCCTAACGGTGAAACTGGTCAGTGTCCTTGTCTTTATGTATGGATTCAAAATCAGAACTCAGGAAGTCAAGCTACAATGTGCAGGACTTGGTACAGCTGGCTCGCAAATAGTTCCTGGAACTAAAGGAAATTAAGAGGGGGATGGGAGCTGTCTTGCATCACATGAAGATTAGCAAGCAAGGGAATGCAACTCCACATGCCAAGCAGACAGTGCCTGTGAGAAGGGAAATGTGGCTGAGCCTAATCCATCTGTTAATGGCAGTGCTGATTTCTCACGTACGTGCCAATAGACAAAAGCTATAAATAGAGGCTTTCAAAGGAGGGAAAATATAAGCATTTGCATTGATACTCTCCTGGATTAGGAAAGGGTGATGGAAAGCATATGGTCATTTCATGTAAAAGAAGTTCTTTATTTTGAGGTAGCAATAACTGCCCCCATGGCCATGTTCAAATGTGAATGTCTCTGAATTATTAGCACTGGTGAATGAAATTCTGGTGTAAATCCACTGGGGAACTCTCTGAATAAAAAAGTAGTTAATCTTTAATAGGGTAGAAAATGCCATTTGTAGAGGGAAAAATAGCCACTGACAAAATATCTATTTTGTAAATTTAAATCACATTTCATATGACGGGTTTGCGATTAAGCAAAGATATAAACTGTCTTCGGGACACCATCCAGATGGCTCTTAGTCTGCAACAGGGGGCTTGTAGATCGTGTTGTACATTACAATGGTTATTTCTTTTAATACTCATGTCCAGGCTCCATCTCAGAATAAGTGAATTGAACAGATGGGATCCACGTATCTATCTCTTTTAAGTGTCTGCTAACAGCAAAAGGATATGTTGAAGTCCTAACCTCTGGTACCTCAGAATGTGAACTTATTCAACATAGGGTCATTGCAGATGTTATTAGTTAAGATGAGGTCATACTGGAGTAGGATGGGTCCCTACTCCAGTATGACTGGTGTCCTTACAATAAAATGGTCATGGGGCACCTAGGTGGCTCAGTTGGTTGGGCGTCTGACTTTAGCTCAGGTCACGATCTCACGGTTCCTGAGTTCCAGCCCCGTGTTGGGCTCTGCCCTGACAGCTTGGAGCCTGGAACCAGCTTCAGATTCTGTGTCTCCCTCTCTCTCTGCCCTTACCTGCTTGCTCTCTGTCTCTTTCCATCAAAAATAAATACTCATTTAAAATTTTTTTTAAAAAAATAAGAAAGTGGCCATGTGAAGACAGGTCGTGGAGACTACCACAGGAAGACTGAGGCAGAGATTGGAATGACACATCTGTAAGCCAAGGAACATCAAGGGTTGTAGAAAAACATCGAACCCAGAAGAGGGTAAATTCTCCTTCAGTGTCTCCAACACCTTGATTTCAGACTTGCCACCCTTCAGAACTGACGGAATAAGATTCTGTTGTTTTAAGCACACTTCACAGTATTTTATTCCAGCAGTCCTACAACAATAATATAGTGGCCCATAATTAATTGCTTTATCGGGTCCTGGTTAAAACCAACCATATCCAAACAATCAGGTCTGGTTTTATTCTTTATCACAACCATCTATGTCCTGGGTATATGCCCACATTCTTCACAAAAAATTCCCAGTGATGCTAATTCTTGACACTCAGTGTGATATTTAAAGAAGGTTTGGAGAAAGGAAGTTCATCCAACACAATACCTAGGATACATTTCTTCATATCTTTGGTAAAACATTCTTTCCTGTAGCAGGTATTTTGAAATGCATCAGAAATGATAATTATTTCATTATTTAGAAGGAAATTTCCTTTTTAAAAAATGTTTATTTATTTTTGAGAGAGAGAGAGTGAGCAGGGGAGGGGCAGAGAGAGAGGGAGACACAGAGTCCGAAGCAGGCTCCAGGCTCTGAGCTGTCAGCTCAGAGCCCGACACGGGGCTCCAACTCACGAACCATGAGATCATGACCTGAGTCTAAGTTGGAAGCTCAACCAACTGAGCCACCCAGGCGCCCCAAAAGTCACTCTTAAACCCACTTCTCAAAGAAGAACTCTAGTTAAGAACTGAAATACATTCTTCCATATTTGTGGAGTATCTGTACCTACTTATCTCCACATGTTGGAATCAGATTTCTACTTCTTTTTGTTTAGTAATCATCTAGGATTTCATACTATTGGACAAACATGTCATATTTTATCCAGCAACCACTAGGATTGTGTTACATGGTTGCCACTGCATAAAATCAGTTGTCCTTTCGCGGAAATTATACTACTGTTTACTTTTACTGTAAGTTTTTAGGGTGGAAGACAGTGTGGGACCCTATGGTGTAATCTACTAATCACTCCGCTGCGTAAAGAAGTTACTCAGTTCTTTTGTGCCATGCATTATTATACTGACTTTGTGTGTGTGTTTTAAACTGCTCCCCCTCCCCCCGCCATGGGCAGTCAAAGGAAATTGCTCTCCATCTTTCCCAAGTTGATCCTTGTACCAAATTATTTTCCAAGCTGAAAATCCTTTAGCAAAGATGACAACTGAGCATATGACATGGAGGAGAAGCACTCAGTGGGGGAGCTGCTGGGAGGCTGATGCTGAGGGCTGCCTTGTCGGGGACCCATGCAGCAAGCATAAAGCCTATAGATCAAGGCACATGCTCTGTGAGTGTAAAGTATTAATCAGGCCTGACAGTTCCTGTGCCATGGTATTTATCATGTGAATTCCAAAACACACACAGATGCTTGGGACAAACACCTGCCTCTTCTCTCTCTGCTCATGAACTGCAAGGGGGCTTGGTTTGTCAAACTGAATTTGGTAATCTGTATCTTTAGTTTTGAGGATATGCTCTTCTGGAAAAAACAAATATTTTCTTAAACATACAGGAAATTAATTGCCCTAGCCCCATGGAAAGCTTGTCATCGAATTCCTACTGTCTTGTAACAGTAGTTTTTGCTATACAATAATGTACAACTGAAGCCAAGCTATTTAATTAAAGATTTGTGTGAGACACACACACACACACAGACTCACATAGCATGTGTATTTATTTTGCTTGTTTGAAAGCTGAGGCTGTATTTTGTTCTGTTCAGAAACAGGTACACAGAGAATAAGTCCATTGTCTCGTATACAACTGTCATTCAATAAATACTTGCTGAGTGAGCAAATGCATTATTTTACCTTTTGACAAAAGTAATAGAGAAAGACACAAAAAGCAGGGGGAAAGTTGAAAATTTCGAGCTGTTCTAGAGAAATGTCCGACCCTAGAGCCGAGGCTGGAGAAATACAATGAAAATGAATGTATTTTCAGGCAGAAAGTAAGGAAATGATCAAAACAAAGGAATGCGGGCAGGTCAAAGGGACACAAGAACCAATGCAAAAGGACTCAGTGGCTAAACCTTATAGCCACCAGAACAAGTACTGAGAGATTACAATTGGAGCATAAAATAACTAGACACAAGTCTACACTGACATAAATAAAGAACTGAATTAAGAAATTGGGAGAGAATGGACAAATATAGCTTACCAACATTTCCAAATAATACAGTTATCTAGATAATCTTCCTCCATGGAGTGGTGCTGAATTATCCTCATCATGAGTATGCCCTAGACTCGGTTACCCACATTCAAAAATCAAGTATCGAAAAGGAGAGAAACAGTAACCAAACAATGGAAAAACCTGCTGGATATCTTAACCTTAACCAATGAGGTACAGTGCATATTTTCTAATATGATATACTGGGAAGGGCAACTCACTGTGATATTCTGCAACCCCCCAACTCTAATGGAAGTTTAGTCATGAGAGAAACATCAGACAAACCTAAATTCAAACGTATTCTATAAAATACCTGAGCCATTACTTCTGAAAACTGTCAATGTCATGATAGACAAGGAAAGACAGAAACTATTACAGCCAAGAGTAAACTAAGGAGACTTGGTGACTACACATAATGTGGTTGATACCTAGACTGGATCCTACAAGAGAAAAAGTGACGTCTATGGGAAAGCTGATGAAATCTGAATAAAGTCTGGGGTTTATAGTGCTGTATCAGTGCCAGTTTCTTAGTTTTGATAAACATACTGTGGTGATACAAAATGTCAACGTTAGGGGAAAACTGGTGAGGGGCATACCAGAATTCTCTGTAACTCAAAACTTACAATTATCCCAAAATAAAGATTAAACAAAAAAACAAACACGAGAGTATTGTTACCAGTGCTAATACCCAAATCCATAATCTTCTGTGTAGAAGAGGCAGGTATATCAAGGTAATCCAAGAACCAGAGACTAACGTAGGCCTTTTAAAAGAAAAGTAACCTGGGCGCCTGGGTGGCGCAGTCGGTTAAGCGTCCGACTTCAGGCAGGTCACAATCTCGCGGTCCGTGAGTTCGAGCCCCGAGTCAGGCTCTGGACTGATGGCTCGGAGCCTGGAGCCTGTTTCCGATTCTGTGTCTCCCTCTCTCTCTGCCCCTCCCCCGTTCATGCTCTGTCTCTCTCTGTCCCAAAAATAAAAAAAAAAAATAAAAAAAAAAAAAAAACGTTGAAAAAAAGAAAAAAAAAAGAAAAGTAACCTAACTTAGGCAATTGGGAAAAGAGGAAGAATCAAGGACAGGTGAGGGGAGAACCTAGAACTTGGAGACTTGACAACGGACACCAAGAGGGAGAAGTGGAACCGTAAGAGCTCAGAAATCGGGGCCACCTGCCACGGAGGACACACTGCCAGGAGAGCTGGGACTGTGGAGGCAAATGCTGACAGAGGACCTGGAGGTGCCCCCAGGAACCACAGAGAGAAAGAGAAATAGCCGTAGTTTCTCCCATATTCAAGTTTTCCAGCCGCATATGCAATTGCCTAAACATACCCAGAAGCCATAGGCTAAGAAGCATTCTCCTGTGAAATAGGAAATGGGGAAGAGGCAGAGGAATACTGAGTATCCTTGGGCAGTTTTATGGAACGGTGGAACATGAGTATGAAAAATCATGCTCATTGCAGAGAATTGTGTCATGAAAAGTAATGCAATAGGAGTACCAGAATCAAGAGTAAGCAATAAGCTTGGACACAAACCTCTAAGAGGTAAAAGATGGGCACCATATTAAGGTAGAGGAAAACCAATAAAGTCCCCTAAACTCCCAACCCTTGTTTTTGCTTCTGAGGACTTATGAGTAAAATCTTATGTCTATGATAACACATACCTTTTTATAATTTGGCATTAAATATACTTTGCTCTTGCTAAGTACAATGTGGCTCCCATGCAAATGAAGACCATATATTATGGTCTATCAGATATTCTGATGTATTATGAATAGAACAGTTATATTTAGTAAACTATTTTTAAAAGAACGGGTTGGCAGTAATTCATAAGCTGTGTATATGCTTAGAGTATATATATATATATATTTTTTTTTTCTATTCTTCAAAGTAGATGATTTAAAAAATCATAGACATTTTTAATGGTATTATTGGGATAGTTTGGGGAAAGATGTTGAATGATGTAACCACTTGGTAGTCTGATTTATTAGTGTGTTTTCACATACATGAAACTCATTATAATTAATCTATAAAAACTATATTGTCAATATTTCACTGATCCAAATGAGTTTCTTCTATATTGGTGAAATGCTTTGCTTGTTATGAAGTATGACTTTTGTGTCCTAAAATGTAAGACCTAACTGTTTGAGATCTATCCTTATGGGAAATTATATCTTAGGAGCTTCATTAAAAACTTGATGAATAAAATCTTGATAACATTTAAAAATAAACAGCAGAAAGCAAAATGTATATATACTCTAATCAGAATAATGATTGAGTCTAGTACAGCCCAAAGAGCTTCAGACTTGGAGAATCAACATGGCACCCATTCATCTCCATTCTTCTTTTACTTCTATCTGGCCATTTCCCTCCAAATCACCACTGTCAGTGTTACAAAAGGGACTGCACATGCAAGGAAGGGCCACTGCACTGAACTAGTGAATCTTTGCATGGGGGAAATTCACTGTGGTATATACAAATCCAGCAAATCCAGCTACAGTAAAAAGCAAAGTTGCTTTCAAAAGAAGGAAACACTTTTATGTTTAAAAATCATCTTTACCATCAACATCTTCATCTTCAGGACCTGTTATTTTATCTGCCAGCGACTGTGGGAAGAACATCACCTACGTCTTCTCATTAAAGCCTAAGACTCCTCTATGAGGTGACTGCGAGGGGCAGAATCCTGCCCCCCAAAGATAGCCAGGTCACAATCCACAGAACTTGTGCATATGTTACATGAATAGGCAAAGGAGAATTAAGGTAACAGGGTAACAGATGGAATTATGGTTGCTCATCAGACAACTTAAAATTGGGAGGTTATCCTGGACTATGAACTTGGTGTTACTGCACTCACAAGGGTCTCGAAATGGAGAAGAGAAAAGAAGGCTAATGTCAAAGTAACCTAACACGTGGAGAACTTATTTGGCTATGGTGAGCTTTGAATGTGTAAGGGGTTCATAAGCCAAGGAATGCAAGCAGTCTCCAGAAGTTGCAAAAAGCCAAGAAATGAATTATCCCCTAAAGCCTCCAGAAAGGAACACAGTCCTGCTGATACTTTGGTTTTAGCCCAGGGAGCTGGATTCCAGACATCTGACCTCCAGAACTATTAGAAGATGAATTCTTGTTTATTAAGCCACTAAATTCATGGTAATTTGTTACAGCAGCAAAAGTAATCTCATACAGACAGGGAGTATAATCCCCATTTTGCAGATGAGAAAATTAGCTTGTACCAAAAACAAACAAGCAAAACATAATTAGTAGCAACAGCACTGGAACTTAAACCCAAGTCTTTCAATGGCTCCAAACTTCAAGGTTTTGTTTTGTTTTTATTTTTGAAGATACTATGTTGCTTTACTTGGGAATATTTCACTTAATTTGGATATGTAGTATGGGTTCCAACACAAAGCAGTGTTACTATAAAAAGAAACAGAAAATGTGATTATCCAAAAAAAAAAAAAAAAAAAAGGCAAACTTAGATCTAAGAAGACATGAATTAAGAAAATGAGCAACAGGGGCACCTGGATAGCTCTGTTGATTACACGTCTTGACTCTTGATTTCAGCTCAGGTCATGATCTCACAGTTCATGAGGTGGAGCCTCATGTCAGTCTGTGCACTGACCATGCAGAGCCTGCTTGGGATTCTCTCTCTCCCTCTCTCTCTGCCCTTCCCCTGCTCATGTTCACTCTCTCAAAATAAATAATAAAATAAATGTTAAAAAAAATGAGTGTCAATTGATGAAATAACATTTCTTAAGCACTTATTGTTTCAGGCAGTTTTCTATAAGTTGTCTTATTAAATTCTCTAGAAATCCTGCGCAGTGAAAACTATTGTTCGACTTAAAAGATGATAAACCTTAGAAAGGATACATCACTTGCCAAAGCTTGTAGAGTAAAGGGCAGAGCCAAGGCTCAAGCTTATTTCTCTTTCCAAGTTTGCATCTGCTACATTTCAGTATACTGCCAACTCCAAAAGCAAGGATGTTTGTGGACAGAGGTCAGTTAGAAGTGAAATGAGGACATAAGACATCTTAAGTATGTTCTCTCCATCCTGTGATAGCTCTGTTAGCAGGTGAAACAGTATTATTTTTGGTCTTTGCTGTTTCCAGTGAATTTTGGAACCACATAGCGCATGAGGAAACTGCAAATTCTGAGATATCTGTGCCTTATTTGTGCACATATAAGCAGACACAAAGGAGAATGAATGGATCCTAATTGCTTAAGCTGACTGGGAAATCATTGGTTACTAATATTTACATTAAAAGCTTTATTATATACTAATGCTTACTTTAAAAAATATGGATATCAAAGATCTAAAATCTAAGACTTTCCTTTTCTTTTGACTATATTAAACACAATGAATTGTTTCTGAAAGATTCAGTCCATTCCAACATCTTTCTATAGCTGCCCAATACCTTATCAAATGTGTGCTACACTGGTCACCAAGAATTTTCCAGGAAGCCTGTTAAAATCTGGAGTCCTGAGTTCTCCTCTTAGGGATTATGATTCAGTGCGTGTGGAATGCATTGATCTCAGATAGATTCAAAGATGTGTAGCCAGTTTGGCTGTGTGGTACCCAGAGTCCTCAAAATAATTTGCCTGGATGTGAATTTCAGGAAGAAAGGGCTTTCTGATGTCATGATATGCAAGCAATATCAGAAGCAGTACTTTAAATAGCCCCACCTCAGTCTCTGTTTCTCTTTCCAAGTCTCTGCCTATCCTTCTCCCCAACACTTGTATTCCTGTGTTACTAGAAATATACTTAGCACTACAAGATGCCCAAGTACAAGCATGAATAAGACACTCACTCCAGTGACAAATTCATTGGATGACTTCATCTGGGCAAAATGCTGTCATTTCGGGTTTCCCTCTTTAGGGTTTATTGAAGATTGTAAATTCAAAGCAGCTAGATAGGTAATACTGCCACAACGCAAGACCCAGTACAGAGTCTGTGCTTGATAATATCATCAAGAAATAAAGCAGAATCCAAATGTTTGCGCAGCAATGAAAACAATGCCAGAAGGCTAACTCTAAGAGCTAACATCGGTTATGCCAGGAGGATGAACGTGTAGATGCGATTTTCCCTATTTTTTATTTTCCTAATTGTATGTGCTGATTTTTATTACGAAACTATTCATGTATTTTTTAAAATGTCATGCATTCATTTCTTTTACGGTTACATTATTCTTAAGCACAGATTAAGTGGTAAGAAAGAAGTAATTATAGAATCTTGGAATCACATTCTTACAAACTTTAGACTCTTACAGATATTATAATTATATGTGTGTGTGGGTACATAATAAACATGTACAAAGTGGAACATATTTTATAATGAGACTCATATACTCATCATCCTTATTCTACAGTCATCAAGGTTTTGCTACCTTTGTTTTTAACTTGCTACTATGTATTCATTTATTGGCTCAAGTATTTTAAGCAAGTCTAGAGTTCATGTCATTTCCCTTGTACTTCCTAATCAGTTTCTGCCACTCAAAATCAAGGATACTTTCTTATATAACTACAATACTATTATCACAAGTGACAAAATCAATGATAAGATTCATAGCTTTTAAAAATAAAAGTCATTTTATTTTTATTTATTTTTTAACATTTATTTTTGAGAGTCAGAGCAAGAGCAGGGGAAGGGCAAAGAGAGAGGGAGACAGAGAATCAGAAGCAGGGTCCAGGCTCTGAGCCATCAGCACAGAGCCCAATGTGGGGCTCAAATCCACAAACCATGAGATCATGACCTGAGCTGAAGTCGGATGCTTAACCAACTGAGCCAATGAGCCACCCAGCCACTCCTGGAAATAAAAGTCATTTTAAAGATCACCTTATCCTTCTATGGTAGCTTCCTGTCCACAGTCTTTATTTTTTTTCTTTTTTTCTGCTTTCTTCTTCCTCCTTTCTTCTTCCTTCCTTCCTTTCTTTTCTCCCTTCCTCCCTTTCTCTCTTTTTTTTGGTACAGCTTGCTGGAGTCATCTAAGTGACTCCAAAAAGCTAGCATTGAAAAGAGTGAGGAGTGTGTGTGCAAACAGCAAGGAGAGGAGAGGGAAGCAGATGGGTCTGAAACAAGAACTAAAAAGGGCTCACAAGAACCAACAAGGGCTCTCCATGTTTCAAGGACAAGTCTGCAAAGACCAATGGCAGCTGGGCTGGAGAAACCCAGAGGCTGAGAAATTAAAAGGACATCAAAATTAAGAAGCTACAAACTTCTCTAAATAGTGAAAGTTCACTTGCTCAGAGACGTGATATATCACAAAGTTCGGGATCAAAACTTTACAGAAGGGACACATGGAAAATGAAGTTAAAGGGACATCTGTCTGTGTCTATAAATGCCTAGAAAAGGACAGGAAGCAAAAAATACAGCCAACAATCCAGATGTTAACCCTAAAATTAGGGCCATCTTGGTGTCCGGCAATCACAATCCAGATGTCCTTACTAATGGGAAAGAGGCGGGTACAACAGGATCCTGGCTGTAGACACTGCCTTGAGCCCACCAGTTCTGAACGCTGCTGCACGTTACAATCACCCGGCAGCTATAACAAGTCCTGATGCCCGGAACCCACCCCGAGAGACTCTGATTCATTTGATCTGCAGTCAGGCTGAACGAAGCACTGGCATTTTTTTAAAAGCTTTCCAGATGATACCAATGTGTGTGAATGTTGAGAAACACTGGTCTAACTACAAAAGCAAGGAGCTTAAATCAATAGTGTGTATTCATCTCAAAGACAGATTTGTTGTTGTTGTTTTGTGCATGAGATGGTGGCTTTCATAGTGAATTTTTAAAATCGATTCCTTTAAAAATTTAAATTAAAAAATTTGAGCTATTTCATATAAGAATCCAATTTCCAGGTTCTCCTGAAAAAAAAAAAAAATCAGCAGCTCTGGCAATTGGAGGCCACAAGCCACTCAACCCTTTAAACAGCCATGTTCGGCCATGAGCACAGCCCTGAGACATTTGAGTTTTGTGATTCTTATCCCTCAAGCATGCTGTGACTCAGACCTTCCCCAACCACTCTTTAGATCATCTAATGTTAAAACAATAACCAACTAAGACCACAATGGCAATGATTAGTGTCCATTTGCAACTCTATTTTACTCTTTTGCCACTAGGAAGGAGCCCAGAGTATAAGGGCTAAGCAAACATTACTGAAATTAATTAATTTGTGAGGCTTATTTTTTTTCTTGTGTTGGTGACAAAAAGAAGTGAGGAGGGCAGTAGAAACCCATGGAAAGTGCTGGACAAGGAACATTGCATTTCCAGCTCATCTTGAGTGCAGATGTGGTACTTGGATGAACATATGAGCTGTCCATGCATCAGTGAGTGCCCGAACACCTTGGAGGTGAGCCAGGGGGACTAGCCTGAGAGGATGGCCTCCCAGGAGTCACAGCCTAGCTTCACAGCATCATGCGCATCCCCACCCTTCAGGTGGCTTTTCTGCAAGAACATCATGGCCTCTTTGGGGTCGATGGTTGGGGTTTCATCACACACACGGATCCTCTCACCTGCTACAGGGAGATGTGACCACCAAATCATGAGATTTTGGTGACCTTCCCTTCTTGTTCTACAGAGAGCACCCCAGATTCAAACAAATTAACAGTTTGCTGCTGTACTTTAAAACAGTGTAAGACAAAAACACAACCAAGAAAACAGAAAAAAAAAAGACACACTTGACTTGATCAGAATTCAAAACTTTTGTGCATTAAAGGGCACTACCGACAAAGTGAGAAGGCAATCCACAGAATGGGAGAATATATTTGCAAATTAATTATCTGATAAGGGATTAACATCCAGAATACATAAAGAACTCCTAAAACCCAACAAGAGTAAAATCCAATTTCAACAAAGAATTTCTCCAAAGAATATATACAAATGACCGATAAAGAATTCAGGAAATAAATAATGAGGGGAAATAGAATTCCATCCCTCCCCTCATGCCAAGATTGCTTCTATCCCCTTAACTTTTAGCTCCCCTGCACCTCCCCATAAGAGAGAATGATCCACATTAATGACTGGACCCTGTTACCGGAAGGCAAGGTCTCTGTGCTTCAGAAGGCAGGATCCTTGGCTCTACCCTCTTTCCTATAAACCTTTTGATCCCATAGGGTAGAAATCAGAGAATGAAGAAAGTCCTAGTTGCTTGGGTCAAGCCCAGCCGTATCTTTTCTACTTCCTATCTCTTGTTCTCAAGAAATACATGTGGAAGGGTGAGTTAAGATGGACGAGGTCTACAGACCTGATCTCTTCTCATCTCTCTATGTGCATGTGAGTGTGCCAGAGTGACCTAGACCCAAGGTCTAGGGACTCCAGAATGGAGATAAGAGAGAAGAATAAAAAGATGCCCTGGTTTTACCAGAGCTGAATTCAGGTACGGGGTGTTTACAAAGCCATGGAATATTCTCATAGTTACTGTCCCTGTACTGCTGCTTGCAGCTAGAATTCCTGCAGGACTCCTGCGGGAAGCAATGCAAACGGCAAAGGCTGATTCATGAGATTTCTGAACTCTGACCATGATACCAACAAAAGCACCGAAACTGTTACCTTCATCTCCATTAAAAAATAACCAGCTGAACAAGAAACTCTCCTGAAAGCTCAGGAGAGAGAGAGTTGCCCATGAGAAGCTGAAATGCAAGAGCCATCTCTTCTGAATGATAACCCAAGTTGCAATCATATACTCACTCAATTAGTCACTCAGCAAAAACGACTCTTCCATTTCATGATCTTTAAAAAAAAAAGAGAAAAGTCCTAAATTGGATATCTAATTTCTTTCTTTTCTTCAGTTTAAAGCACAAAGGCTTTAGAATTGGGCTAAAGGGGTTATTTAAATCCCTAAGCTGTTGCTACTCTATAATTTCTGGTGTAACACAAAAGTTTTAAAACATTTTTTTCTTTCATTTCTGTACTTCCAATGCCCTTTTTCTCGGGGAGTAACTGCAGCTCTGACTATAATCACATTTAAGAGGCTATATTTTCGCACATTTTTCTGATTCAGAGCATTACCTGAGGGACTTTGTTTAGTCATATTAGAGGCTTTTGCACAGATTTAATCCCCCAGTTAATATCCCCAGGTATAATTCACAAGGCTAGCATTTAAGTTCCTCTTCAGGGCTTTTTTGACTTCCTTTCTGTCTTATGTTGCCTATGTCCTTGATCCACATAAAAGGATATAATCTTGCTTGTTCCTTATATTGTCTGTCTGTGCGGACGAATGTTTCATAACGAGGCTGTTTCTTAAATGGTAAATCTATAAACTTGTAATTGTATCGGACCAAGATATTTAGGTAGATTCGGATTTGTCCCACGCATTCTTTCGGCTCTGATTTCCCCAGAACTGATGACAGGTTTGTAAGTAATATTAACTGTCTTTTGTAGTAAATTACATCTTGTAATCACTGCAGGGCTCATCTCTGGCCAGAGCAGTTATCAGCTGAAGCAAATAAAGGGTTTGGAGACTCTGCTGTTTCCTTTCAGAATGCCAGAAGTCCTCTATAAACACGAGTGTGTGGAATGAGAGGTCATCTTTTGAAAGCTATAATAAAACATGATTGTAACAGAACATGTGACAGGCTGCTTAGCAGAACAGCCGCCTGACAGTGGCTCAGCTGGAGCAAGACTCCGGGGGATGGGTGTGGGGGAGGAAAAACAAAAGCACCAGGAATTCTGTCTGCTGGATATTGTGTCCATCGACCCTATAATTAGTGTTAAGGAAAATTCGTCTTTGAGAGGACAAAAAAATGATCGGAGTCAGTGACCCACAAACTTGTGTGGTGGGTCCTATAAGGGAGATGAGAAAAATGAGACTAGAGAACCTATGGATGGACTCCCAAACTCCTTCCCCGACTTGTTCTAATGCCCCAGCAATGACGCCCAGATCCCCTCTATGTGGGCTATGGTGAAGATGATGGTATATAATAACATTTCACATACACTCACTAATGTACCATGAGTTCTGTTCAATACAGTACCTGCATTACCCTATTCACTGAAACTGACTGACACTTTGTAACACTTATTTAAGCACTTACCATATGCCAGGTTCTGTTCTAGTTGTCTTATGAGCATTAACTCATTAATGTTTGCAGCCCTATAAGCTAAGGGCTCCTGTTTCCTACCTTGCACAAGTGTAGAAGTGAGAGCTGTGGTAAGTTAAAGCATCAAGATAACCTAGCGAGGAGGTGAGCAGCCAGGATTTGAACGTGTGCAGTCTGGCTCTATGGTTCCAACCCTTAATCACGCCACCATATGCATAGTATTAGTGACCTTGATAAGAGATATTATAAACGGAATGTATGTGCCTCACCCCCAAACTCACAAATTAAAATCCTAACCCCTCTGGGGCACCTGGATAGTTCAGTTGGTAGAGCATGCTACTCTTGGGCTTGGGGTCATGAGCGTGAGCCTTATGCTGGGCATAGAGAATACATTAAAAAAAGATTTAAAAATAATAAAATAAATTAAAAAATCAAATCCTAACCCCTCATGTGATGGTATTAGGAGGTGGGGCATTTGGGAAGTAATTAACTCATGAGGTTTGAGCTTATATAAAAAGGTTCTGGAAAGTTCCTTTGACCATTCCACCACATGAGAACACAGTGAGAAGACACGAAGCATGAACCAGAAAGTGGGTTCTCCCTAGACATCAAATGTGCCAGTGCTTTGGATCTTAAGACTTTCAGCCTCCAGAACTATGAGAAATATATTTATCAGTCATAAGTCACCCAGTTTATGGTATTCTTTTTATAGCGGCCAAAACGGATTAAGACAAAAAGTACTGTGTTTATCACCAGCTGTGGAGGAATGAGCTGAGTCTCTGCAGGTAATAAATGGCAGGAGTCTCCCTGCCTGCATGAGCTTGGGGGTTCCTAACCACTATGCTCTCTGTCTGCCTCATCAGCACATACACCTCTTTGGTCTGTTGCTTAGTGTGTGTGTGTGTGTGTGTGTGTGTGTGTGTGTGTGTGTGTGTATGCTCCCTGTTCTTCTGAGGTATAGGGGATTCGAAGATGGATGGCGTATGTTCCCAGAGTACTTTCACTCACAAAGGGGAAATAGGTTAGGATTGAAAAACAAGTGGGGATGATCTTCATTAGCTTGAACTCACTGGAGCCCAAGTTCTGTCTCTAGAAGAGGATGCTACTTCTATTCCCCTGGTCACAATTTTACAAATACACACACCCACTAAAGGCCCCCTGGCTGATTGGAAATTTAAAATGGGTTCAATAAATGCAGATTTGCTTTATTTAAATTTGTGTAAAGCAGCAAGAACAGTGCCATCATCAATAGTCATGTTCTGGAGGATGATTTGGAACGTGCTTTGATGTGAACACTGGGTTGGAAGAATAAAATTATTCAATACAAGGCCACGGCTAATGCCAAATGTGCATGTCAGCTTATTTGGAACAATGGACTGGCACAAAGAAAAACATTTAAAAGTATTCATCATCTCACCTCCCAGAGGGAACCACTGTTAACATTTTGAGGTGGGTTTTGTCAGTTTTCACTTTACACAGTGTGACTATATTTATAATAAATATAATCATACTTTATGATCTTTATGTCTTTATTGTGAATTTTTCTTTTGACAGTAAATACTCTTAAAAACCATCATTTTGAGTGGACACAAACTGTTGGATCATATGGGTACATCTTAAATTATTTAACAAGTTCTGTATGTTCACATTTAAGATGTTTCTCTATTTTTTGGTATTATGTTAATCCTGGAATAATCACCTTTGTACATAACCATCTGTTCTTCTCTGTTTATTTTCCAAGGATTTATTACTGGGAGATGACAAGAATATTGGTTTTATGATGTTGATTGCAGCATTACTTGTAAGAGCCAATAAATTAAAATTACCTAAATGTTTGTTAGTGGAAGTGTTAAATAAATCATATTCATACTCAGTATAAAATAACATGCAATCGTTTAAAATAGCAAGTTAACACTATGTCTCCACACAAGAAGAGATGTCTTAACATAAAGTTGAGTTTAAAAAGCTACGTGTGGTCTGATCACATTTAAAACTCCTACAAATTTATGGACATAAAGAAGTGAAATGTATGAGTGCGTGAATGTGTACCTTATTTGTACATGTGTAGACACACCTGTAAAGATGCCTTCAGCCACAACAGAAAACCAAATCTGACCAACAATGATCATAAGCATAAAAATACGAAATATGTTTTTAAAATTCCAGGGAAAAAAAGAAACAGCCCTTGGCTTTCTAAGCAACTCTCAGATTCAACAAGAACCCAACTTCTTTCAGACTTTCTATTCCACCATCCTGAGTCCAAGAGACTTTTGTCCTGAGGATTCACCTCATGGTACCATGACAACCAGGGTGGCTCCAATCATCAATACCACATCCAAAGCAAGAAGCAGGCGATGGTCAGTGCCACAAAGGATGAGCTCCTTGTGTGGTCATTCCTTTTAAATTGGAAGAAAATTTGCCATACTCCTTCTGGACTACTTCTTAATGTCTCATTTGGCACAACTGGGTCCCTAGGTGCAAAGGAAGCTACAACTTTGAGGATCTGACTTTTCTAGGGGGATATGGGAGGCTAAGAAAGAGGAGGGGACACTGTGATGACATATACAACTGACAAACCTTACTGAAAAAACAAACAAAAAAAAGTCTGAATGGGTATGTACCAAAGTACTTCTCCAGCTATCCTTGGATGCGGGAATCTACATGAAGATTAGAGAACATTCCTTAATAATTTATAAACTTGTTAGGTTAAATTTTATACAGTTGGTGTAAACTCCTTTTGTAATTTTTCCACAGAAAGAAAAGAACACAGTATTCCTAGTTGTTGTTCTGATAACAAATGGTCACTGTAGAGGACAAAAAAATCAGATTTTTATCAAGTTGAAAAAAGGCTTTCCAGTAAGTCTCCCTTTTGAGAGTCTGTTCATTCAGAAAACTGGAGCAGTGATAAAGGTAGTAGCTGGTCATGCTTAATTCAAAGCTGGGTGTGTGTATATGTGTATGAACGTATTATGTATGTATGTATTTGCACCTATATCCATATTTGTCTATTTATGTATCACTGTAAGAACATACTAATATCAGCAATTCCCAAATGGAGGTGATTTTGCACACCAGGGTACACAGTGTCTGTATGTCTGTCTATGTGTATACATATATATCCCAGGAGGATGAACACCTTTGCTTAGAGTCCAACTCAGATCTGTAACTCAAGAGACTCCATTAGAATCAGTTACGATTATGAGGGTCCAATTCACATATATACAACATATGAGGAAGTCCATTAAAAATCAAGTTATTTTTTTCTAGCTAGACCTTTTATTCTGAAGTTCCATCCTCATTAACTGTTACCTGTCTCTTGTCACTGAGTTAATACTGATGCAAAGTGAAAAAGGCAGGAACACAAGAGTAATGCTCCTCCTTTGGTAGAACCAGAATTTTTTGCTAGGTGGAAGAATTAGTATCTTGACATATTTAAATTACTCACATAGGCCATCACAAAGAGGCATCCTATGGTCAAAGTCAGTATGAGGTGTTTAGATGATTCAACGGGAACAGAGCAGTGTTTTCAACAAATGATGCTGGGGCAAGTGGATATCCATGTGTGAAGTACAGAAGCCAACCCTTATTTCACATGACATGCAAAAATGAATTCAAAATCGTTCATAAACCTAAGTGTTGAAGCAAATACTATACAACTCTTAGGAGAAAACATAGGGGGGTAAATCTTTCTGCCTTTGGGGTAGGCAATGAATTCTTAGATATGACACCAAAACAGCAAGCAGATAAAAGAAAAAAAAAATTAAATGGACTACATAAAAAAAAAAATTTGTACTGCAAACAATTCTATCTAAAAAGTACAAATGCAATCTCACAGAATGGGAGAAAATACTTTCAAATCATATATGTAATAAGAAACTTTTATCTAGAATGTATAAAAACGCTTACAATCGAGTAACCAAAATCAATAATAAAAGACAACCTAGTTTTTAAAATGGATAACAGAGGGGCACCTGGGTGGCTCAGTCTGTTGAGCATCCGACTTCGGCTTAGGTCATGATCTCGCGGTTCGTGAGTTCGAGCCCCGCGTTGGGCTCTGTGCTGACAGCTCAGAGCCTGGAGCCCCTTCAGATTCTGTGTCCACCTCCCACCTCCACCCCACCCCTGCTTGGGCTCTGTCTCTCTCTCTCTTTCAAAAATGAATAAACATTAAAAAAATTTTTTAATGGATAACAGAGTTTCATACAAAAAAAGATACACAAGGGGGTATAGCTGAGTTGTGAGCATATGATTGCAAAAAAAAAGACAAATAGCAAATAAGTACATAAAAAGATGCTTAATGCCATTAGTCATCAAGGAAATGCAAATCAAAACCACAATGAGATGCTACTTCATACCCAGTCGAATGTCTAAAATCAAACAGACAGACAATAATAAGTGTTCATAAGGATGCAGAGAGATTGCAGTCCTCAGACACTGATGGTGGGAGTACAAAATGGTGCAGCCACTTTGGAAAACAATTTGGCAATTCTTCAAAATGTTAAACACAAAATTCCTATGTGACTCAGAAATTCTACTCTTAGGTATATATTCAAGAGAAATGAAAGCATGGCTACAGAAATTCTTTTACATGAATATCCATAGAAGTATTATGCATAATGGCCAAAAAGTGGAAAAAACCCAAATGTCTATCAACTAATAATGGACAAATGAAACATGGCATGTTAATATAAGGGAATATTATTTGGCTACAGAAAAGGGAGAAAATTCTGATGCATGCTATATAACGTGGAACCTTCAAAACACTATGCCAATTTAAAAAAAAAGACATAGAAGACCAAATATTGCATTTTTCTATATATATGAAATGCCCAAAATGGACAAATCAACAGGGACATAAATTAGAACGATGGTTGCTGAGGAATAGGTGTGGAATGGAGTGAGAAGAGATGATGAGTAACTACTAATGGATTTAAGACTTCGTTCCAGAATGACAAAATATTCTACATTTAGCTGTATTGATGCTTGTCCAACTTTGTGAATATACTAAAAACCACTGAATTGTATACCTGAAATTTTTTCAATGTTTATTTATTTCTGAGAGACACAGAGAGTCAGAGCACAAGCAGGGGAGGGGCAAAGAGAGAGGGAGACACAGATTCCAAAGCAGGCTCGAGGCTCTGAGCTGTTAGCACGGAGCCTGACACAGGACTCAAACCCACAAACCATGAGGTCATGACCTGAGCCAATGTTGAATGCTTAACCGACTGAGCCACCCACGTGCCCCTGAATTGTATATTTTAAATGAATGGCTTTTGTGAATATGAATACCAAATGATATGTGAATCTCAATAAAGAGGTTTAAAAAAACAGTGCAAAGATTTGTGTGCATGGACTCTGGAAGTTGTACAATGCACAACCTGAACACACTTAGTGGTCCTGGCCCTTTGATGTTGGCCCAAAGAGTTTAAAAAATGATTTAGTACCAATAATTAGAAAATAGAAGATATCACATTAAAATCTGGTTGTATTTGTTTTTTCTTGGAAAATCAGAAGATCTGGACCATGAGCCCTTCATCCTTACGTGTCAACAATCTGCTAGAACTCAGCAGCCTCTTCACCCAGAGCATTCACTGGCCAGTTTCCCACCAGTCTCTTTCGATACCAAACCTACAATGAGTAGTTGGCCATCATTCACAATCACTCATGCATCCTTATATTTCTCACGAAATGGCTAAGGACAAGTGAGACATTTGATCTGGCCTCTCTCCCCAGGTCACTAAGTATGGCTACAGGGGCTGTTCCTGTGATTCATGAACTCCACATTTCTGCCTTCAGTTACCAGGCACCAAATCGTTTTTTTATTTGCTGACTGCACCTTCCCCGGCACTTTCTCTTCTCACTAGGCAAAGGATGTGCCTCTATCTGTTCTTGATAAGGCCCCGTCATCCCTTATGAACTGCTTCTCCACTTCAGGATGATGAGGACGCCTTCTGTGGGTACAGATGAACTCACTCAAGTGTCCTCAAGCAGTCTCATGTTTCCTGGGTAGTTAATACATATTCAGTGCACACCGCACCAGCAGGAGGAGGGAAGCCATAGTCTTCCCGTGAGTGAGACTGATCCTTAAGGCCAGACTAAACAAAAGCAGTGGGGTTGGGAGGAGTCTGCGATCCCAGTAAAAAGCTAGGCAATGGGAGACAAATACCTTAAGTGGTCCTGGACATTCATGGACTGTACATGTACATGTACATGTACTTGTGTACATATGTACACATCACCTGTCTTTTTATTTATTAACCAAGTACTCTTACTATGTGGTCCAGTGCCACTGAATGGTATGCCTTTGTAAAATAAAAAGATAAAATAAAATCTTACTTCTTTCAAACAATTCACTTTTCACATTTTTTTACTCAAATAAACAAAATTAGACAAGAATAAAGGAGGATTCTTCTATTTCTACTATAAACTAACAAATAGACATGCTATCATAAAGAGAAGGTAAGTATAAAAATAAAAACAACCCCAACAAAAACTTAGCTCTGGCAAGATCCCTTTGCCAGCCCAAGGCCTACCTCCCCCTTTGTTATAAGGAAGAGTGCAAAATCTCATTGAAGGTAAACTATAACCAAACAGAAAATTTCCTCTTAAGGTAATCAGGAGGCTTGGAGTGCCTGGGTGGCTCAGTTGGTTAAGCGGCTGACTCTTGATTTCGGCTCAGGTCATGATCTCATGGTTCGTGGGTTTGAGTCCCAGGTTGGGCTCTGTGCTGACAGCATGGAGCCTGTTTAGGATTCTCTCTCTGTCTCTCTCTCTGCCCCTCCCCAGTTTGTGTGCACATGCTCGCTCTTTCTCTCTCTCTCAAAATAAATAAATAAACTTAAAAAAATCAGGAGGCTTATAAAAAAAATGAAAGGCTTATCATTTCCTTGTTCTATGATTCCATATTATTTTAATTCTTTCTTTCACAGCCTAAACTCTTTGCAATGCCCCCTGGTAAACTCACAGTGCACATTAAGCAACACATTCGAGGGAAAACATAAAAATCCACTGGAGCAAGCGGAAGGATGCACTCGAAGGGGCGGGTCCTGCTATCCATCCACAATCCCACCCTCAGGACAGGCACAAGGGATAAGGCTACTTAGCATCTTGCCTTGGTGAGTGGGAGAACTGGAATTGCAATGTTAATGTCCAGGGTAAACTTGCCTACAGAATAAGCCCACAGACCTATTTCATCAGCCTGTGGAGCTCTGTGCACGTGTGGGTGTGTGCGCACATGCACACACACACACTCAGACACTCACACACACACAGAGTCTTGCTCTGCGGACTATGAGCTTCAGGGCCAGAAAGATGTGGCAGATTCTGTCACTTAGTAGTTGAGCCTCAGTTTCCCCATATGTAAAGTAGGAATAAACATTCAACGTGGAGGTGAACTATAACGTGGATGTAAACGTATGCAACATCCAGCTGCTCAGGACCCTAGAGGGGAGCCTAATAATTGGTACCTGTTATTTTTCCAGTTCTATTTCCCTATATTGTAATATTTCAGAGCACCACTGGAGAAAGAACACAAAGGAAGAAAATTAGAGAGAGCCATTTGAAATACAGACTTAGGGAGAAGCTTTCTACCCTGTGACCTGTGGCATGTGATTAAACTCTGTGACTCTCCAATCTCATGCACGTGAAACAGTATAGGAAATGTTAAATTATACAATTATTAACTACATAATTAGATAATAAGATGATTTTGAAATCACCCAGCACATAGTAGGTGCCCAGGGAACATGAGTTAATTCTCCACTTGCAGTTGAATCAGTTAGAAATATAAAAATCCAGTTTCACAAAGCAAATGTATTTTCCTGATCTAATTTTCCAAATCCCTTCAAAGGGATTTCTGGATGGAGAGGCTGATCTGCTAGTCCTACCTTCAGGAGTACGCATTGTTAGTGCATTTAAAATGTACCTCCTTCTTTATTTTGAATTGTAGACCCTACCTTCTAAGCAATTTTCAAGTTAAACAGAAGACAAATTAAGGAAAGAAACTGAGCAGTAGAGGGAGCAGACATTACCAGAAACAGGTGGGTAAGGACTTCAGTGTCACGTGGCCCAGCAGCAAAGACCAAGACGGAAAGAGGAGTCGTTGCTCTCAACTGATGGAAGCAGGTAGGGCAGTCCCAATGCAAACATAGCCAGTGCTCTCAGCAGCACTGTCACAAATTCAGATGGAGAGAGTCCTTCCTGTTCTTTGCTGAAGGAGCTCTACGTAGTGTATCGAACACACAGTTCCTTCAGTGATAATGCATTGATTACATACTATACAGAGTACCCACTCTGAAATAAAGATATCCCAATGCAATCACGATACTTACTACTTTACCATCATTTCCACCCAAATATTCGTGCAGCAATCCAATGTTGGCTAGATCTATGGTTGTGACAGGTCTGCACCTGCCAAGCTCATTGAGGTTGAAATGTATGCACATGTATCAGTTACTGACCCAGAGAATAAATGGGGAGTGCACTGCTCCCTGTACTAATGGCCAAGAGCAAACTCTCAGCCCTGCATCTTACCTGCTATGGCGGGCTGAGTGGTCCCCTAATCCCTGGAACCTATGAATATGTTATGTATGGCAAAGGGAAGTCACATATAACTAAGGTTAAAGAATCTAAAGTAGGAAGATTACAATGGATTATATCTAACCTAATCACACCCTTAAAGGGAATATTCTCTGGCAATAGGTAAGGCATGAGAAGGGCTTGACTCATCACTGCTAGCTTTGAAGGCAGAGGGAGCCACAAGCCATGAAATGTGGGTAACCTCTAGCAGCTGACAATAATCACTGGCCAAAAGCCAGCAAGGAATCAGGGACTTCAGTCCCCCAAAACACAAAGAATTGAATTTTGCCAATAACCTGAATGAACCTGTAAGTAGATTCTCTTTCAGAGGGTCCCAAGTTCCCAGACCAGCTGATACCTTGATATCAGTCTTATGAGACACAGAGCAGAGAATCCACCCAAACAAATCAGTGCCCAGACTTCTGACCCACAGAACCATAAAATAATAAGTTTGTCATTGTGCCTTTAACCCACTAAACTTGGGGCATTTACTACAATAGAAATAGCCATCGAATACAACTATGTTTATAACACTGGCTCACAGACCAGAAAAGGTTTGCAAGCAGGTTTTACCAATCTTCTGTTTAAAAAAGAAAAAAAGGGGGGGGGATAACTAAAAAAAAAATGGTGTTTTTTATGTATAGAGGGTAGTTTGGTATAAAGAAGTCAACTCTCCTTTCAAGGCTAAGTACAGTCCTTTACTCTGTGGTGATATCCTTTCTAATTTTTTGACCTTAAATTGTCTTCTGTTTTATGACATTATGATGCAGCAGATGATTGTCTTTATCAGGAAAGACAAAATTATAGTAGTTCTATTTATGCTTTTTGGTTCCCTTTTGCATTTTTATTTATTTACAAATTTTATTTATCTGTGAAATCCTGAAGTCTGAGACCCACTGCTGTCACCAACTAGACCCTAATACCTGACCATTACTGTCCACCTGCTTGTAATCACCAGCCTCTGTCCCACATTTTTCCTTATGCTCTTCTTTCCAGCTTATCTCTTAACTCAAGCAAATGGAAAGCAAAAGCACCTCTCAAGCAACAACAACTGCCCAGACAAGACCTCAAGTCAGCTAAGACTACCCAGACCAGTTTGAGCACAACCCCCGACTCCCGCCTGTGCAGATGGACCATGGAATAACCTCTAGAATGACCGATGTTTACCTTTACCTCATTTACCTAAAATCCACACAAGGAGAAGCACAGGCCTCACAGAAGCATAGGATACGTGATGTCTTTATAGACATGTTTCCTTAAGGCGCATCCGCGATCTTATGTCCATCTCTACATATGACGACAAGGACCCCCTCTTTAAATAATCATCCTAACTCTAAATAAAAGGAACCTATTCAACCTTGCTTGAGGAATCATGGCTTTGGAAGTCATTCCCCCTGATCATCTTTTTGATGAATATAAAGTTTACCTTCTGCGATAACTCCTCCTGGTGGATTTGTGACTCACCAAGGAGGAAACTTAACATTAGTTTGGTTACATTGCCACACATCGAACACTTTCATCTTCGAAGCCAGCAGTTGCACAAATGACAACCCAAGGGACACAAGAAACAGTGACAAATCATTTGGGGCACTTGTATACTAACTTGTCCATAACCTTCATCCGTCTGTTTAGGAAAATGGGTAGACCTGATTCTACAAAATAGATATTTCCTCAAAATTATGGCTCCAGAGCATTTTGGATTTTGTTTGAGAGCATGTGCACTTATGCGTATGGGTCTGTGTGTTGGTATAAGGGTAGTCATACCTCAAAGTAAAAGATAAGATTGCCCTGCCATCAAAATGCTATACATTCATTCGTTCATTCCCTCATTTATTCATTCAACACATATTTATGGGGTACCTACTATGTGCTAGGAACTGTACTAGGTCAAGGGGATCAATGATGAACCAAAGTAAAGTTATTTTAAACTTTCATGGAAGTTAAAATCTCATAAAGAAGACAAAAATCAATGATTTAATCTCACAAATATATGCCAAACCAAAACTGTCATCAGTGCTAGAAAAAAGAGCACCTGCAGCCATGAGACATCTCATTGTGGGGTTTCATGTGGTCTGGCTAGAGTGTCAGAGATGACTTCCCTGAGAAAATTATGGCGTAGCAAGAATCTAAAGAGCGAGGGAGCCAACTAGACAAAGCAGTGAAGACAAGTGTTGTTTGCAAATATAATAATCCCTATGTAAATGCACACACACACATTCTGAAGAGGAGAGTCAGTGTATCCATTTTTTTTTTTTTTTGTATGTGGAGCTATCTGTGCCAAAAGAGGAGAAAAGACCTGAACTACTAGCCTGGAAACCTGGCTTCTATTCTCAGTGTTTTAGTATAAATGTGTCTGGTTTTGGTTTCCTCGCTTCTGAAATCTTATAGTGGGGCTCTACAAATTTGAAACCCTCTTTAACGTCCTCAAAATCCCCACACTTCTGAATCATCATCGTCATGCAGAGAAAAGATGAGCTGATACAAATAATGATGACAATGAATGGCAACAACTGATGGTACACTTACTCCGTGACAAGACACAGTGTAAATATTTTCCATCCATTAGCTCATTTAAGCCTCATAACAACCCATGAGATACATCTGTGTGGCAGTGACTGGCAAGGCTCAGTATCACTGTGAACTATCAGCGTCCAAACACACGGGAGGAGTGTAATTCCTGACGCTCCGTGGTAGCAGTACCATGTGAGCCGATGAGTTGTGAGCAGAATTACTGTGTGCCACTTCTTGGCTGAGCATGAATTTTGGCACAATACCCTCCAGAAAACTCTTACCCCACCGCTAATGTGACCAGCAGTAATTTAGGTGGTGGCTATTTCATAAGTCTGAGTCCTACAGTTTATCTGACAAAGACCATATCCCATGTAGTTGATGAAAAATTACCTCGGTTATTTGAAGCTACTGAACTATGGGGTTGATTGTCACTGCAACATATCCTAGAGCTCACCCTGTGTAGCACACAATTATATTCAACTGCTTCTTTTTTCTTAGATGTTTTTTAAAGTTTATTTAAGTAGAGGTGCCCTGGTGGCCCAGTCAGTTAAGCGTCCGACTTCAGCTCAGGTCATGATCTCGTGGTCCATGGGTTTGAGCTCCACATCAGGCTCTGTGCTAACAGCTCAGAGTCTGGAGCCTGCTTCAGATTCTGTTGCCCTCTCTCTCTGCCCCTCTCCCACTCATGCTCTGTTTCTCTCTTTCTCAAAATAGACATTAAAAAAAAGTTTATTTAAACAATCTCTGTACCTAACACAGGGCTCGAACTCATGACCCCAAGTTCAAGAGCCACATGCTCTACAACTGAGCCAGCCAGGTGCCCCTTTATCTGATTCTTACACATGCCAAAACCACATTCAGAGAGGCTACATAACTTCCCAAGGTAATGAAAATGATTAAGTGGCAGGGCCCCACATTGGGACTCACAGGTTCTTTCATCTAATCATTACACCAAGCTAAATGTACGGATGCACGACCCACTGTGCCATGGGTTACTTCTTAGAGTTGTGTGATTCTTGCCATAAAAATGCACCCAACAGTATGGCATACATATTCCTCCATCATGGAACAAATGAGAGCACTAAATCAAATACAACCATCCCAAGACCCTTTGAAGATAGCTAAGAGGAAGTTGAGGAAATTTACACCTGCAGACACTTCCCCTTCCCATTCTCTAGAAAGATTCCTGGTATGCATGTAAATATCCTCTGAATTCAGAGATGAAGAGGCCTCCAGCTAGGCACAATAAAGCCAATTTAGCTTCTTAAACTGAAACTGCTTTGTGAAATAATCCTGTAGAACTCTCCACTAAATGAGTTAGAAACTAGTTGCATGGGGCTTTCATTGAATTTACTTGTGAGAGCTATATAAAGGACAATTGTCTCTGAACCAGGTACATCAAATACAGGCCTGCTACTGGGTAAAAGCTTGGAATTCTACACCTCCTACACACACAAAGAAAATTAGCTTTTGATTGAAAGGAAGCACTATTGAAAAACCCCAGGGGAGGAAAAAGAAACAACACAAATGAATGACACCTACAGGCAAATCCAATGGTTGAGGCCATTTGACTAAGGACTTTCTTAGTCTGAAAGGGAGAGAAAAGAACAATTTCTGAGATCATGAAAGATAATCGAACCAAATCAAAGGAAAAGTAGTCACTCTTCAAATTCTAAACAAGGAGAGTTTAAATATGCCACGTGGACATAAAATAAAAGTTCTCCACACTTCTTTCTGAGTATTTAATGCTGGTAAAAAAAAAAAATGGCAACAAGTACTCAACCCTTTCTTCTCTTGACTGTCATTATTCCAGTCGTCTCTTTTCTCCTTCCTTTTCTTTTTTTTTTTTTTTTTTTGAAAATAAGACAGTCATTTATTTTGTCCTATGTATACTCCATGTAGTTATATAGAATGAAAAGTCAATGTGCAGTTCTCTACCAATCCCTGTACATGAAGGAAATCATTTGTGCCTAAACACACTAATGTTTAATTCAACTCTTCTATATAAAATTGTATGTGGTCATAAAATACAACATTTATTTAACATTTGTAGTTAATTCCAGTTCTTCCCTTACCTATAGAGTAGGTAGCTTTATTCTAGTAAAACAAGTCTGAAAATAATGTTCACTGATTCAGTTGTTGATGACAGATGGGTTTTAGGTCAGGCTAATGTCTGTGGCTTGAAGACAATGATTGTTAACATTTACGCTCCAATAATGAATGACTTCTCCTTCCTTTTCTTTCTTTACTTTATTTAAAGATCCTCAGTCAAGACATAGGGCTACTTCTTAGTCTTCCAAACACTGTTTAAAAAAAGGGCATAAGTTGTAACCTCAGTCATTACTGAGATTTTTCTCCATACTCATGACGTAGCTACAGGTAGATCTGTATCATTCTTGCCCAGTACCGTCAAAGTGTGTTCTCTTTTCTGGCAGCGGTATTACAACTGGGTGTCATGGTTCTGCTGAAGGGGATACAGCAAATATTTGGTTTGATTTTTTTTTAATGTAAATAAAATCAAAGAATTAGAAGTAGACTATTTCATTACTATCAGCCTAGTAACCAATTCACATAAGGATCTTTAATGGGTGAACAGTTGAAGAAGAGGATATTTAAGTAGTCATGTGAGAGGTAAGGGAGACGATTCATTTTCAGAAATACCAAATAAAAGCTGTGCGGTCTAGTTAACAGTGGGTTTACAACCTATTGGAAATATGTACAGCCCCTTCCCCTCCCCCCCCTCCACACACGCAAACAATGGGGTCCCAAACCCTTAGACACTTCACTTCCTAGTTCTTCTTCCCCTCTCCATTTCGTGGGCTTATTTAATGGGCTTTGCAAAGAGCATGCACCAGAGAACAAAGGGAGGAGGGACTGAAAGTCTCTGCGTCACCTCAGGGAATGTACATTTGTTCCAATCAGCCTACATTTTGCTTTCACGTGGGCATAGGAGACATCTGGATAAGGATGTAAACTTTGGTACTCAGCCAATGAGGAACCAGGAGAGGGACTTGTATGCTAGGAGATAAACTGTCTGCTGTAACTGCCCTGAATGTCCCTGTCCATCAGACACCAGCTCTTGGAAGAATGTTGATCAAAGCCTTGCTTCGCTGTGCTCACAGTCTCGGGGTCCCTCCTTTGATTGGGTTGATGGGTTTATTTCTAACAGTCTCAAAGGATAGGCACACAGATTGTTTACTAACCACTGGACTAGTTTATCCTGGGGAAATCTGCCAGTTACCAAGTGATCAACTTTACTGTCATCAACAGTGGGGCGAAATGACATGAATTACTTCCAGATAAGATGCAGTGGAATACAGCCAGCATCATCCATGTAGTGCTCATGAAAAAACGGCGAAGCTGAATCTAAACATATAAATCCTGATTTTTTAAAAATATTCTGCAAGGAAATAGTCCAGGATTGTTCAGAAATGTCAATATGATAGAAAGATTAAGAAAAAATTGGTAGGAGTACTTTTCTATATCAAAGGTGAGAGAGAAGACAAATGTAATGCATATATTCCTTAATTGTATCTTGGATTACAATAATAATAATTGTACCATGGCTATGTAAGAAAATACCCTTGTTTTTAAGAAATGTATGGTGAAGTCTTTAGGCATGAAGTATCCATGGCACCTGCAATTTTTAAATAGTGCAAAATATATAGTGGGGAGGGAATAAGAAGAGAAGGTCAGTGTCACAGAATGTTAACAATGAGTGAGTCTGGGTGAATGGCATATGGGTCTCCACTATACTTTAAATTTTTCTGCAGGTTTGAATGTTAAAAGTTTAGAAATAGGGGCACCTGGCTGGCTCAGGCAGTGGAGTATGCAGCTCTGGATCTTGGGGTCATGCGTTCAAGACCCATGTTGAGTACAGAGATTATTTTTTTAAAAGTTTGGTAAGAAAAAATACTTTTCCCTTAAAAATCATTTTTATAGTTTCTACATTAAAAGCTTGTATTATAGTAAACTTCTAGGTTTTGCTTGTTTCTTGTAACATTAAGACTCTTTGAAGAAACCTTTTCCTCTTTCCCTACGATCAGTTCATATGGTTATGAAGAGTCTCATGTAAAACCCTGCTTCTTAAGATGGGTGAACACCTCAGGTCTGGCCAGGACTTATCTTGCACCACTGAAATTTGGTTCTCTTTGCCACCAGGTTCCTGAGCTGATGGAATGTAAGTTTGCACCTGTTGGTAGAGATCTTGCTATTTCTAGGAAACAGCCTAAGAATACAGCCAATACAGAGGAATGTGTAATTGTGGGAGCACATACTCCTGGCAACATCCCCTCTTGTATCTTGATTCAGCCTTACTCCCAACCTGCTATATATCTAGATGTTTCAATAACATAAGACAATATTTCTTTTTTTTTTTTTTTTAGTCATTTCAAGGTGGATGTATGTCATTTACCACCAAAAAGGTATCTGATTAATAGAAAGAGTAAAAGGAAGTCACAGAGGTGTGATACACAAAATTATGACACATTGGAGATCACTACTGGGTTAATCTATACTGCTGGTTTAACTCATGTATGGGCATTTTAAAATAAATGCTTCTTCCATTATTGCTGCATAATAAAGAATACCCTTGAGAATGGAGGGTGGTCTGTTAAAGAAAGTTGTTGTTCTCACATTTACCTTTCTGAGTGAATTGGGGTTTTCCTAATACTGTCCACTGAACACAAATACAGCTGCCTACAGCTGCCATTATCACCTGATTTTAAATGTCTAAATATATCATAACGGACTCATTCCTTTAAACAATGGGGGTATAAGCAAACGTTACAAATTCCCAAGTGAAATATAAATATTTGCTATCAAATATGGCTAATACCTGTTTTACATATTGTAGTATATAATTTCACGTGTTGGGGAAAATGTATCCCACTCTGTTAAAAGTGAAAGCCTAGGGCGCCTGGGTGGCTCAGTGGGTTGAGCGTCTGACTTCAGCTCAGGTCATGATCTCACACTCCGTGAGTTCGAGCCCCGCGTCTGGCTCCGTGCTGTCAGCTGGAGAGCTGGAGCCTGGAGCCTGCTTCAGATTCTGTATCTCCCTCTCTCTCTGTCCCTCCCCTGCTCATGCTCTTTCTCTGTCTCAAAAATAAATTAATAAATCATAAAAAAAATTAAAAAAAAAAGTGAAAGCCTATAGTTTGAAGCTATCTGTAGACACTTTAATTAGAAGAGAAAGAATTATAGACAACCTCCACTGCAGGATAGGTCTACAATACTCACAAATACCTATTTTATACAACTTCCCCTGAAATTCTCAGCATCAGTGTACAGACTTCTACCCGAATTGTCAGAGCATCAGATAAAAAAAAAAAAAAAATCTACATTAGTTTTACAGTGATGGCCATTAAGGGTGGTTTTGCTCCCTTTGAACTGCAGCAAAGAGATGCATGATTATATGAGCACACATTGATCATTGTGAGCATTCACCATTGTTTACTGCATTATTCTTGCACAGAAAAAGTTTGCATCTTTGATGTAACATAGCACAATCAAAGGAGTGGAAATGCCCCATGCAGACTATTGTGGGGAATTAAAGAGAGCTCAAAGTCACAAAGGCAAGAGACTTCCAAAACATGTCAAGATGAAAAATGGGGCTTGAAACACTTATTTTAAGTGTAACATGGGGGGGGGGGGCCTATGATTCCATTCCAAAGTGATATGAAATACAAGTCAGTCAACCTTAGAATTAAAACTGAAATAAAGTCAAAGTCAATGTCAAGCAAGAAAAAGAAGATTCCAAAGTTTTCAAAAGCATGAAGGAGCTCCTCATGTAGCAACGTGTGTAGTTTAAATGCTGAATGACTGCACTGTAAAAATATTTTTTCCTTCATAAACGTGTGATGATAAAGGTGTCCTCTTCTCTAAGATAGGACACATGATGACTGAGGGAGGCGTTTAGGAAAAACAACCCAGATGATGCTAGGATAACATGGCACTGCCACAGAATTTTTTTTTTCTCCTTTGCAGGAGAAAGGCTACCATTAAGGTTCTGACCATTGTGAGTACTTAAGGCATCTGGAGCCTCTCTCTTCTAAGAGGCAGAAATGACAAGTACAGAGCCATCATCAGGTGTCATTCTGCTTAGGACTCCTGTTTGTTGGCCCTTTTGCTTGAGCCTAAGTACTTGATTCCACTTTAACTAAGTAAGGCAGAGGGAAGTTACCATACTTATCAACACAGTGCATAATCCTTGCCTCAGGAAGGGAGATAATGACCAAACATCCTCCTTTGTTGTTAAAGCTAAAGCCCCGCAGGTGGGGGATCTGCTGGAGGCTGCAAGCAAAACCTTTCTGGTTTGCCTGGACCCCTTAGGGATCAACACTAGACCATCCCAGCCAGGGAGGGGAAGGATTCTCACCTTCCAGCTTCAGGTAGGGGCCTGGGAGTAACGAGGGTGCTCTATTTTATTTTTATTTTTTTTATTTATTTTTTTACTTTTTAAGGTTTCTTTATTTATTTTGAAAGAGACAGAGACAGCATAAGCAGGGGAAGGGTACAGAGAGAGGGAGAGAGAGAATCCCAAGCAGGCTCTAAACTGTGAGTGCAGAGCCTGATGCAGGGCTCAAACTCACAAAACCATGATTTCATGACCTGAGCCAAAATCAAGAGTCCGAGTCAGATGCTTAACAGATTGAGCCACCCAGGCACCCCGGGGGTGTTCTATTTTAAAAGGAAGTAAGAGGAAACAGAAGAATAAGGCTTCTTGTTGCCCTCACATACATGTCTCATTGAAGTCAAAATAATGGATGTGTGGTTTGATCACATTCAGAATGCCACCTTTGCTGGGCCCAAAAACTCCCATCTCACAAGATTGTTGTTACGGTCTATTGAGAAAATAGATGTGATTACACTGGGCACAATGCCTGCCCCACAGTAGGAACACCCAACACATAAAAGGAAGACAAGACTTAGTTATGTTTCCTTCTGAACAATCTTTCAGTATTTGTGATTTATTCACTTAAAAAAAAAAAAGGCTCTAAACTCAGGAATCCCAAGTTTAAAAAAAAAAATCATTGGTGTTTTTATTTTAAGTTTATAGCTTTCTCGTTTACCAACTGGACTGACAGTGATACAATCGCCTTTCTTTACAAACAAGTGCAGCCAAACTCATTAGCCTTTAACATTTTCCAATCTGATTATTTGTAGATTCCCCTACTTTTCAATGAGTAAATAAAACAAGCTGGGAATGAAACATTTATTTTGGCATCACACCAACCTAATTAAACTGCAGTTTCATTAGGCTGTAGCAGGCTGCTGAAAAATAATGTAATTGACCTATTAAAAGTTACTACTTTGGTTCAGTTTTCTGAGCTGCCAGAAATTACACTGTGATTTAAAATGCCTAGTTACCTTGACAAAACCAGCCAGAGAGCACAGAAGTAAGAGTTACAAAGAATGGAAAGAATCCAATTAGAAAGGAAGCAGGTAACAAGATGCTCTCCCCAAATCACAATTACTTGGAGGAAAGCAATAAAATGTAAAATGGAAGCTAATCAAGTTCTAGTTATTTCCTCCATTGACTAAATGTTGTTCATACCATGGGAGCAAGTGTGAGATGCTCTCCCAAAACTTAGCAGTAAGATGGTTTAATGAGCCAACAATGGTTTATTATTCTACTTGTTTGGTATCAGCAGGCCCATTGCTGGAGGAATCCACCCTTTCCCAGTCTCAGACCAGGAGTTTGAGTGCAGTTAAGCAGGCCTCACACAGCTTTCCAAGGGCGGGGCCACACAGCCCTCCAACCACACCCTGGTAAGTCCTCTGGCTGACGGAGGCAGCATAGCCCAGGATGACCAGCCTGCTGATGAGAAAGACCAAGGAGACCAGCTTCACCAGGAAGGTGGGAGTCACCCCACCCACCTTGTGGAAGGCCGAGGGGAAGCTGAGCAGGCCGGCCCCCAGCGCAGATTTCAAGAGGATGAAGATAGCACCCGGCGAGGACAGAGAGGGGCTGGCGGCCACGGGACCTGGCTTCTCCTCGAGACCTGGGCTGCCAGCCATCGGTCCCTCCATGGCCCCAAAACCTGACTTCAAGGTCAGATAGTTGTCAGCCATCAGGGACAGGGCTCAGGCTCGCACCAGCTTGTTCAGCGGCATTTCTTGGGCCCCACTGGTGGAAGAAGGAAGGTTCTAGTGCTCCAAGCCACCCAATCAGAGTATCGCATATTCTGACCACAGTGACTGATTCCTTTCCGGACCAATCAGAACTTTTCATGGGTCTTCTACTAGAATGACCAGGAAAGGAAATGTCTATTGTCCGGCTGGTGTTCTGAATGGAGAATGCCTGTCTCTGTTGGTAGCCATCTGCCATCTTGGAGGGAGAACTCACCTGCAAATGGAGGCAACTCCGAAGAGAGGCAGGGTGAAGATGAGTGGGAGACAGACCAAAAACAATCTATAACAATAGTCCTTCTGATGCCATATTTTTACCAATATTCCCTGCATGCTTGGAATGTCTGTACTAGGCGGAGGCCATCTTAGAATTTATGGATGAGTTCCACTGCTTCCTTCACCAGATGCCCTTCTTAAGACTACTCTGATCACCTCGTTCACTTGTTCATTCATATATCCACTCATTTAGTATGTTTTACTTCCCCAGTGCATTTCAGGCCCTTTCCTAATCAGAGAGGAAATAGAAAAGGACGCACACATTCCAAAATGTTACAAAGCCTGGATTTGACTAGTTATTAATAAGATAATCATGTGCATTAATACAGAATTACATGGTGCTGTAGGAGCATTTGAGGGAAGGTCTAATTTAATGTAGGACTGTGTAAGTCAGGGAAGGTCTCTTTGATGAGGTGACAGGGATATGGGGATGTGAAGAATGAGACATGGCCAGATACTGAATGGGAAGACAGCAGGATAGAGTAGTTCTCCTGGTAGAGAAGCAGAATGCAACAGAAGATCAGTTAGAACATTCTCAAGAGGGGTAGAGTGACATGAGGTGAGGCTGGAGAGCAGCAGCAGATCCTACAAATCTGGGGAGAAAGGGGATGACTACATTCTAAATGCCAAGAGAAGACATGAGAAATTGTTATCACCCCACCATCAACACATAATCTCTCTCTGGTGATGGCATTTTGCTGGTTCATGTATGGTACTTCTTTAAGGATACCCTGAAACAGCTAGAGGTGTTTTGAGAAGTGACTATTCTGACAGTTGGGCAAATATTGGCCTAAGATGTCACAATTTAAGTATTACAATGAATTTCATAATCCATGATTGGGGATGTCCGGGATTGATGGGTTTAGGACTTTTTATCCACCTGACTCTATCAGTAGCATTAGACCTCTGAGTTCCAAGGGCATTCAAATTGAAAGAAAAAAAAAATTAGTTCGAACATTTCAAGTAGCAAAGTCAAAATTAATAGCTGCTTAATTATATTTCTCCAAAATGCAGTATTATGTCATCATCACTAATTGTTAGATTTAGGATTCACAAATATTTTATGACATTGGAAGACAAATTGTATGCTGTTTTTTGCCTCTTATAAGAATTTCCAAGTGCATGGGACAAATGCTGAGAAACAGTAGCCAGTCATAAATTACTGAGTTAATTCACTTTCATAGCAAGAATGTAAAAAACTCTTTCAAACTTATGCTATATTAAAATTGTGTTATACATCAAATTTGGGTGCACTGAAAAAACTCTTTCAAACTTATGCTGTATTAAAATTGTGTTATACATCAAATTTGGGTGCACTGGGATGCCTGGGTGGCTGAGTCAGTTAAGCATCTGACTTCGGCTCAGGTCATGATCTAATGATTCAGGGGTTTGAGCCCCGCGTCGGGCTCTGTGCTGACAGCTCAGAGCCTGGAGCCGGCTTTGGATTCTGTGTCTCCCTCTCTCTCTGCCTCTCCCCTGCTTACACCCTGTCTTTCTCTCAAATAATAATAATAGTATTTAAAAAGAAATATAAACTTGGGAGCACTTTAATTAATAGCTTATATCAAGTTTTCTCAACCTTGATATTTTGGGCCAGATAATTCTTTGTGGTGAAAAGGGCTGTCTTGGGCCTTACAGGATGCCTAGCAGCATCCCTGGCCTTTACCCACTAGATACCAGTAGCAACACCTCCCCTCCCTCCCCCAAGTTGTGTGACAACCAAAAATATCTCCAAACATTGACAAATGTCCCAGGGTTGGGGCAGGGGGGAAGGTGTGCAAAAATACCTCCGTTGAGAATGATTGGCTTTTATGAATGTCTGGGGCAAAATAAACCCTTGAAATGTCTCTGACTGTGTCAGATATATAATCCACAATTGCATCCTGGAGGGACATAACACCAAAGTCAAGAATCTGGGACACATACCCAATTTTTACAAAGTTTGAGAGTCTCCGGTAAAAACCTACCTTTAGTTCCAGGTGACCTCTATAAACCCAGCTGAGAGTCCCTCATTAATGAGCTAACCAGGACACATGAGGGAGGCCTCATCAGCAGCCAGGGAATCAATAGGTCACCTGTTTATGAGAAGGCTGTGTAGTATTTTCATAGAGAGGCAACAAGACTGAAATGGGAAGATCGATATCTGCCTTCTGCAAGGGAAGGGCCTGTCCCTAATCAGCACTTGCCCGTTGTTTGCTTCACCTCCGCTGGACCGTCAGGGAACATGGCAGAGCTCTGAGGGGAAAGGGCAAGGCTTCTTTCCCAAAGTAGCAGTCCACATGACCAGGGGAGGGGGTTCTGTGCCAACTGCCAAGATCGAAACACCAAGACAAACAGTCCACAAGGACGCTCATAAATAACCACCAGCTCTCTGCCAAAGAGGAAGGCAAGAGTATTGGGTTTGTGTTTGACAAGGGTCCTCAGGAAAGCAAAGGGATAGCTCCTGGGCAGGAGATAAATTCTAATGCACAGCTAGACTTTGCAACCCACCAAAGGGACAGCTTCTGGAAACACCGACAGAAGAGGCTTCATGAGGGATGGGCATGGTACATAGACCACTGCACTTTCAGGCTATAGCTTTGAATTAATCAGCATGCCGCGGAAGGTAGGGGTAAAGAAGGGGAGGAAAAAGAAAATGAGGCTGGAGAAACATTTGGGGCATCCTTCTAAAATCAGATTATGTCTAAAATCAGACACTCTACATCAAAAGCAAAACATATTCTTTAAATACTGCCTATGCGATTATCACCTCTAGAGAAAAAAAAGGCAAAAACCCAGATGAGATGCCCAGGGGACTGTGGCTCTGTTCATTTTAATTCTCTTCCGTTAAGAATTCAATTCCATTCAGGCATCAGTGAAGACTATGTGTGTTTGGAAGCACATAGGCTTTGGGTGTAACAAAACATGGGTTTGAACTCAGCTCTAGTACTGAATCAGCTGTGTGGGTCCAGGGTACTTAGCAAACCTCACTAAGACTCAACTGGTCTTGTCATGTCACTAGAATGTAATGAGGAGTATCCTCGTTACATTCTAGTGCAAGGAGGTAGTCCCTACCTTATAAGTCTGTTTGGGTTTACTTTATTGGTATTTATATATTTGGGGTGACTTTATACATCTCACAACAAATATTTAGTAAAGAGAGGTCCCTCAGTACTGTCCTTATTACTCACCCTTCCTGTAACATTTCTGGTTTGGAGGGATTGAGAAAACACGTAGTTATTTCTTTGTCTTTATTTGAATCATTATGAATGGGACCATAAGGGATTATGTCTCAGGGAGCTTTTAATCTTGCATGATGTTTATTACTGTGGCTTTGCCTATTGGTGTGGCTTAATGCTCAACTATTCACTGACCACATAATTAGGAGGTAGCATTCCTCTCCAGAAAATTGGCATTGCTGGATTGTGACTCAAAATTACCTGAAAATAGTTATCAACAAGCGAAGCAAATCAAATTTGTGATGACAAAAGTCAAACAATGTAATTCCATAACAGGTAGACATGTCCACAAACCTTCACATAGAATTTGTGCTCTAAAGAGGAGTGAGGGTGATGAGTTTGGCAAAAAACATTAAAAGATACTGAGGTAGGGGCACCTGGGTGGCTGGGTCAGGGGACGGTCTAACTCTTGATTTTGGCTCAGTTCATGATCCTTCTGCCCCTCCCCTGCTCACTCTCTCTTTTTCTCTCTCTAACATAAAATTAAAAAAAATAATAAAGATATTGAAGTAAAACCAAAGTAGATGAAAAGACATTTCAGTAACCTCATTTCTGAGCAAAGGTTTTTTTTTTTTTGTAAATGTATATTATATTGAATGATTTTGTCATTGTTGTCTATTTGGTTTTGGTCCTAATAAAAATCTGGGAGAACTGAACTGAAATAGGAAAATTCTCTCTTTCTCTCTGTTTCTCTTGCTCTGTCGCTGTCTCTCTCTCCCTGTCTCTTTCTCCTTACTTTTTCTCTCCCTCTCATCCTCTCTCTTCTCCATAACTCTCTTTCTCTCTCTCTCTCTCAACTTCTGTCTTCTGTCTGTCTCTCTCTCACAAACCCCATAGCAGACATTCATCCATTCAACACACTATTGAGGTTCAGGATAAAATGTTTTGTGCTGAATAAAACGCTGAATTTATTTTTACTATGCATCTTTATTTATTTCTTCTAAACACCCTTAGAAGCACATCAGTGCTCCATTAACTACCCAGCCAAGGACAGAGAGAAAAGAACACTGTCCGTCCATAAGGTAATGAATCAAGAAATACTTGCTCCCTCCTGGTATATTCCAAGGACATTATCTATGCTAACTTCTCCCTGCTCTGTGCTCAGACTCTCACACCATTCTCCATTTCAGGCCAGGACTTTTGTGTCCCTGAAAAAGAGTTTTGTAAAGACCTGCAAAAGTTTTCTTAGACCCTCGTATCACCACATAAAGACTAATGGTATTGTTTAATGTCTACCAGTGGTCAGAATGCAGGTAACTATTTGGTCTACTTACTTGTCTCCAGCATTAAATGGTAAGATTCTTGAGGACAAGGACATCGTCTCATTTTGTGTTATAACATGAAGACAGAATTCAACAAATGGGTAATAAGTGAAATGTCATCCATAGCATGTGGGCAATGATTATCTTTCATACTCCACTATCTGGTTTCCCTTTCTTCTGAGCACATGGGAGGCTCACAGAAGGACAGCACAAGCCATGTGACTACTTCTGGCCAATGGGATTTGGTGGAAGTGAAGTGTGTCACTTCCTGGTCAAAGCACTTAATAGCCAGTGTAAGACTTCTAGGACAATTTGCCCTCTGGGTGGTGTGAAAACAGTAATCAACATGGAGGTTCCTTAAGGATAAAAGCCATTTGGAATACTAAGCTATTACATGGAGCAGAGTTCCCCAGAGAGCAGCTCGGACCCTCAGGGGACTTTGATGAGCAAGAAATAAACCTGTTATGTTACAGAGATTTCAGGACTGTTTGTTACCACAGCATCACATAGCCCTCCCTGACTGATATTCCCTGAATGATACAGAGCAGACCACTGGAAGGAAGATGAAAGGAGATAGGACAGTTAAAGTTCTTAGCAATGGGTGGGCCTACTACTTACATTCCTTAAGCTATTATTGCCAAAGGTTAAGTGCCATTGGTCCATAATCTAAATCTTTGCTTTCAGCAAGGACTCAATATCACACCAGATGAAAGTATCCATCATTATTATTTTAGGCATTACTACAGACATGTCCCCGTGTGACAGGGAATTTCACAGGAAACAGCAGGAAAGAATGGGGGTGGTTCAGATCCATATGGTCACTCAGGGACCCAGGAACTGCACCATTTTCAACAAATAGCTCCCAAGGTCAAGCGAGAGTCAACTGGAGGATGGGGGAAGGAGAGGTAAAGAGAATCCCACAGGGGATTTGGGGGCCAGTCCTGAAGGTGGCATCTATCACTTCTTCCCACATTTCACTGGGGGAGACTCAATGACATTTCACCACTCAGATAAAAGGTGGGCTGGAAATGTGTCCCTAGCCAGGCAGCTCTTCATCAGTTATTTGAATTTGTTGCAAAAGAAGAGCACAAGTGATCAGCAGATACACAGCCACTGTGCCACAGTACCCTTTAATATTGTCAGAAAGCAATTTCCCAATACCTATGAGATATCTGCTTTTGCGAAGCACCCCCCAACCCACACACTAGTGAATGCCATCCTTCCATCTAGTACAAACCTCCAAAGTTACAGTAAAAAAAAAAAAAATCACTGCTTTTTTTTATGTAGCAGAAAAAATATCCTCCCACATAGGGTGAATTCAGGCACTACCTCCCTCACCCTATTAATAAAAAATAGACAAATCCCCCCTTTAGCTGGTATTTCCTCCTGGTTTAGTTCCAACATGGTTCTAGGTTTCCTTTCATGTTCCTACGAACAAACAAACAAACAAACAAACAAACAAACAAACAAAAACCCAGCCACCAAAATAGGAGAGAGAACATTATTGCAATGTCCTCAAGTTTCTAAGACCTTCACAGAATGTATAATTGAGAGTACAATTTCAATTTGAAGTAAGTATAAATACACGAGGACCAAACAACATGTATATGTTTAATCAGGCACATAATCACTTTTAAACACTAGGGTATAATTATCTTTATCACAGTTACGATATGATATAGAGAAAATGATTCACAGAAATAAAATCAGGCTGTCTTTCTAAAGGCAGATTTTAAAGAATGTATCATAATCTGGCCTGATCACCTTGGGGGAAGTCCTGAGCCTGTCCCAAAGCGATTTCATACGGGATTCCGGCTGTTGGTCTTTAAGAGAAGATATGGATGGGAAACCTTGCCAAACTAAGATCAACCCCTTTAGGCAGATGGACGAGGCCTTTATCACTCATCACAGTGCTCTCGCTTCTGGTCTGAAAGTCTTGACAGTGAGCTGGCACTGGTGAGAATATGCAGTAAAAGCAGAGAGCACCCAACCCAGTCACGCGAGCGAACCTGGGCCAAGCTACCATGAAAGGTACAGAGGATTTGAACAATGTGCATTATCTCAGTCATGCTGGAGGTACCAAAGGTAACCCTGTTTTTCCACACAAGGACAATGATCCTAAGAGAGGCGACTTCCACATGATCCCACAGACAATAAGCAGCAGAGGCAAAACTAAAACCCAATCTTCCTGAGTACACAGCTCAAGCACTGGCCTCCCCAACTATAATCTGCCTGCTGAAGAGTTAAAATTCTCAAGAAGGAAAAGGAAATTCACTGACAGACGTGAGAGAGGCATTGGCCAGTTGACAATCATGCAGGCTGTCTCAACACCAATGGAAGGCGTCTTCTAGAAACGAGCTAAGTGAGAGCAGAAGCTGGAGGAACGAGAAATGTGCTTCGCATGCGTTCATCTGCTGTCCTGTAGGACACCTATCCCCTCCGTGCTGGAGAAAAGGACAGCTGCAGGACTGTCCCTGTGATGCCAGTGGGTGTCACTGCCTCCCACGGTGCTCCAAAGGGAAGCTGCAGCCGGCAGCAGGGGATGGCCTGCCAAGCTCCCAGCTCTCCCTGCAGCTGAGCTCCACACTCATGCCTTCTCCACTAACTATCCCTTTCCTGAGGTGTGTCAGCCTGTGCCTGTCACAGAGTCGGCCACCTCCCGTGCTAGTGACCAACCCCATCAGTAATGTTATCCAGGGACTCACTAGCCCTCCAGACTCACTGCTTCTCAAGCTACATGTACAGTCAAAATAAGACAGATCACAAGATGCAAGATTATGGGTGATGTGGATTCAGATCGAAGGAGAGGAATTTGTAAAGCCTTTCCCAAGTCACAGCATGCTCCAAGCCTGATCCGCCTGAATGGCCAACGTCCCCCAGTCCTTTTACTTAAGAGACAAGCCAGGGTAAGATCGCACATCCTTTTTTCTTTCTTTTTTTAATTTATTTTGAGAGGTATACAGAGAGTGAGCCTGGGAGCTGGAGAGACAGAGAGAATCCCAAGCAGGCTCAGCACTGTCAGCACAGAGCTCGACACGGGGCTCGAACCCAGCAACCGTGAGATCGTGATCTGAGCTGAGATCAACAGTCACACACTTAACCCACTGAACCACGCAGGTGCCCCTAAGGTAACATCTTTAAAGAAGCACCTCAGAGTGGAAAGAGCCCCAGCCCAGAGCGGAAGAGAATCACCCTTTATCACTTTCTAGGAGGAGAGTCTGATATCTGCAGCAGTGTTCAGCAAGGGATGTGTGTAACAGCCAGAGCCACTCCGCCAAGCTCCATGTCTGCTGGCCGCTTTAATGCCAACTCCTCAAAGGGCACTGTCTCCACCCACATGACAGCGACTATAAAGTCTAGGGTAATGGGTCTCTCGCTCCACTACCGGCACTGTAAGGGGATCAAGGGGAAATTGAAGAGTTGTCTGCTTTCTACAGAAGGACACAGTGCTGTTGACCTGCTTTCTTAATAAAGTGAACCCACCTAGACAGGAGTACAAGGTCCCTGAGGGAAGGTATTCATTTTGTTCACTGCTAAGTCCCTAGTATAGTGCTAGGGACACAGTAGACACCTAATAAAACATTTACTGAATTAACCTCCATGAAAGCAAATGCAAGCAGTTTAAAAATGCAGCGCCTATCTGGAGAAGAACTAGAAACAATGTCTGCCTATGGTTCATGCTAAATAGTGTTGCAATGGATTAGGTGTGTATGTGTGTGTATGTGTGTATGTGTGTGTATTAAATGTGTATGTATGCATATGTAACATACATACATACATACATATATACATACTTAGGAGAGGGGAGTGTCTGTCAGATAAGAGCCCAATCAAAACTAAACATTCTTATTACTTCCATGTGTACAGTTTTTTTTTGTTGTTTTGTTTTTGTTTTTTTTAAATAAGCTCTACGTCCAATGTAGGGCTTGAACTCACAACCTCGAGATCAAGACCCACACGCTCTATGGACTGAGCCAGCCAGGAGCCCCTCACATGTACAGTTTTGAGTCTGTAAGTAGAATTAAAATTTTTTAACCTTTAACATTTCAAAAGTAACACAAACTCATTAAAGAAAATGTGCAAAATACATCATTAAATATTCAACAACTTGTGGGTGTCAAGGGGTTATTTTGTATCCCGTACAGACCTTAATACACATCAGTTGCTTAAATATTCATTATGAAATTAAACATTGCTACAAAGTACTTAAACGATGTTATTAAGTTCCCACTATGTGAAGTGATGCAACATTCTGCAAGAACTGCAATAGGACTTTATGGACTAACAAACAAGGGCCTAGGACACCTGCTAACTACACATTTGAAGAAAAATACTGTGTATCATTTCTTTAATATTCGAGTGAAATATACTTGCACATGCAACGTAAAGCCACAAAAAATGCACAAAGTGATCACCAAATTGTTAACAGGGAGGAGGAGAGGAGTAGCATTGTGTAATTTGTATATAAAATTATAATAATCATAATAACAGAAGTGATTAATCAAACATTATCAAAATTTGTGAAAACTGAGAGAAGAAAAATCATCCTCAGTCAGACCTCCCACGATAATGACTAATGTTTTTAACATATCCTATTTTATAAATCCATTCAAGGGATATTTACTGAATGTCTGCAACGGGCCCAGCATTCTGTAGGTGCGTTCCTCTTTTTGTCTGTGTAATAAATATTTCCTGACAAATCCTTTCCCCCATTCAATCAATTTAATGAGGCATGCCTCCAGGAGGCGTAGGAGAACCCCAAGATTCTCCATAATGAGCAGATGATCGGTAAGGATTCCTAGAGAATTGGCAGGCAATAGGTCCTTGTATTTCTCAATCAAAACCTCTCCTCCCTCTTCCACCACCTCACCTCAATGCACACACCCCCTGCCTCTTATTTCATTAAAGCCTAAAGAATCAAGTCAGGAAGGAAAATACATTTGAAACATGCACAGTACACAAAGCACTCAGAGCACGAGGACTAGGCCATAGATCATGGCTGCCTAGTATCGATTCCTGAAAGGAATGCCCTCCCAGGTTAGAATGCTCTGTTCTCTCTGGAATGCTGCCCCCCACCCCACCCCACCGCCAGTGTCTTTTTTAGGGCACCTTCCTCCTTCTTCTTGCCCTCCAGTCCTGCCCAGGTTCTCGGGGGCCCTCAGAACAGCTCATATGACTATGGGAAGAGCCTCTGACAATCTCTGAAGAGGACTTGTGGGAATAGACCCCCTTTGTTTGCAGTTATCAAAACAAATTATGCGCTACATGCCTGAGATGATGTTGACTCCAAGATGTCCTCCCTGGGGTCCTGCAAACTCACAAATGTGAATTCCAGTCTTTTGTAGTGTAAAGGCCAATCGAAAGCACACACTGATCTGAATAGAGCCTGCTTCTTAGCGATTCCATGGGGAATCTACATTTAAAGTACAATAACATTATTCTGAAAACGGGGTGATTAGTGGCCCTGAATAAGGAGCTATAGTACTCTTATAATCAATGTTTCTAGAAGGTTAGCATCTAACTGTTCGAAACCTCTTCCTTTTCCCCATCCCTCCCTTAACCAAGGTGGCCATCAAGGACAGTAGTTCAAAGCTAATTGAGTCTTTAAAAGTAAAATAGTTATAATAATTGAAGAAAAAAATATTAGCTATTGCCACACTTAAACAAATGCCACATGGCACATAAATACTGCCATCTGCTATAACTTTTCCTGAGTAGGAAGCTGGCAGATATTGCATAATATCTACATATGACTGATAATTTTTAGCCAAGTCTAAATAAAAAGGTGCTTTGTCTTCATGTACTGCTTAAAAAGCTAGAGATACATAAGATTAACAATAAAGCAGGCTCTCAGTGTTTACTTCTCTCATTAAACATATGCATAAAAATTACGTGTGTGTGTGCTTATATGTGTGTCTTTGAGCCTTGTTTGAGTGCAAACTTGATCAATAATGCTATACATTTCTATCTTTTGTATAGAAAATGCTCCATTTTACCCATTTGGAGGTGTTCCAGGAAGGCCTAAAGTACAAGGCTTTGCTTACAGAGGGTGCACTGAGAGTTAATGCAATAAAAACACTCACTTTCAGAAGAAAGTGTATTTTACAGTGAAGGGGGTCCATTACACAGTGGAGATAATTTGTACAAACTGAAAAAAATAAATCCATGGTCAATGAAATTGTGTCCTTGTAGAACACTTCAAGTTTCCTAATATATGATGGAATTAGTGTAGTCAGATTTCATTGAAGCACATGGCTCCGCGGTCCATTATTTAAACAGCTCTGTCAGTCATGAAAGAATACTTCAAGTGCATGACAACAAAATGCTATCAATACTGAAGGTCGTCCTCTAAATCAGAAGGGAACGCAAGGGTTTCCTAACGACTTCTCCTCAAACAAATTACCGGGAGGCCGAACCAAAATGAATTTTATTATTGAGGACAAGTGAATTGTACAGTACTTATAGCAAACACATTAGAAGATTAAAATTGATTGAAGGAGACTGGATTTGAAAAGATATAAATAGGGAAGACAAGAAAAAATCTGTTCAAAGTGAACTTATGAAAAGGGCTGTAGAATTCAGCCACTGGCCAATGGCTTTCAAAAACGATGCTTCGCTTTTCTCTGGAAAGGGAAGGAAAGATGCTGGACTGTGGATGGTGGTGAAGGTTATGCATGGGTGTGCTGAGGGCACAGGGTAAGCACCCACAGAAAACACACAGCAGAGACATATGGTAGACAGGGTCCCTGTGGCAAAAATCAGACTTTGCCACGTGACTATGTGACCTGCTTGCAACTTACCAAAGGAAAGTTGAGCTTAACTCCACTTCAGCAGTCTGACTAGGGATCTTCAATCCCTTCAAGAACTGCTGAGGAAAACACAAATCACCCCTGCACTCATTAGCCATGGGACAGTCCAAATAATACAAGACAACACTTCTTAACTGCTCTCCATGTGGCAAGCATTCTTCCACGTGCTTCACATGAACTGACTGAATCTTCACAACCCTAGAAGGTGGCTGCTGATACTATCCCCATTTTATAGCAGAGAATACTGAGTCACAGAAGCATAAAGGAGATCCCCTGTTCACAAGGAATATCAAGAGGCAGGCACAGTGTTCAAAGTTGGGCTGCTGACATGAGAATCTGGGTTCTTAATTATTGTACTTTAAGAGTTCATCTCAGTAATCAAACCACCCACCCAAATGGGTCCTGGGATGGAAAAGAAAGTAGGGCAAAGACTTCTGGTATTCTGAGATGCAAGTTCAATCCACACCTCTGTTCTGGGAAACTGAATAAGGTATATGCTTCCAGTCTCCACAATGGCCCCTGAGGATCGCCACCTCATGGTATCCACACTCCTGTACCTCACATTGTATCACGGCTGGTCTGCTTGCAGAACACAGCAGAAGTGATGATATGTCACTCTGAGATTGGGTTACAAAACATTGACTTCTATTTTAGAGCCTCCCTCTCTCTTTTTCTTTCATTCTCCCCTTTCCTCCCTCTTTTCCTCCCCCCCCCACCTCCCCATCGCTGCCTTTCTCTCTCAACACTCACTCTGGGGAAGGCCAGCTGCCAAGTCACCAGGACACTCTACTAATCATGCAGAGAGGCCCATGTGGCAAGGAACTGAGACCTGCCAACATCCACATGAGTGAACTAGGAAGCGGATCCTCCAGCCTTAATGTAATTGCTACCCCTGCTGACAGCTTAACAACAACCTGAGGAAGGAGGGTCCCTGAGCCAGAAACACCCAGCTAAGCCACTCCCAAGTTCCTCACCTTCAGAAACAATGTGGGATAATAAATACTTGCTGTTTTAAGAAACTCATCTTGGGAGTAATTTGTTATGCAGCATTAGATAACTAATACATGCTATTACCTGCAAAGTTGAGCTTTCAAGGACTGTAAATAGTAGGGTTTGTTCATGAAGCCCTCCATGCTTAATTCATTCCTTTACACAGGGCAGCTCAGTTAGATATCTTAATCCAAAATCCATTTCTGAGAGGGTGCCTAAGTGGCTCAGGAGGTTAAGCATCAGACTTTGGCTCAGGTCATCATCTCATGGTTTCTGAGTTCAAGCCCCATGTCAGGCTCTGAGCTGTCACGTCAGAGCCTGGAGCCTGTGTCAGATTCTGTGTCTCCCTCTCTCCTCAAAATAAGTAAACATTATTAAAAAAATTTTTTAAGGAAAAAAAAAACCCAAGGTCTCCTTCCTTGTATTCTAGTGGATAGACACTGGAAATAAGTAAGTAGATACAAATAAGAAAAAAACCAAGAAATGTTACTATACAAATAATACAGAACACTGAAATAAGGAATGACTGTGTTACTCTGGATACAGTAGTCAAGAAGGGCCTCCCTGAAGAGGGATATTTGAGAAAAGGCCTGGATAATGAGAAAATCCCAGCCAAGAAGAGATCTGGAAAGAAAAGCCCAAGTAGCTTGGTCTCTGAAGTAGTTACATCATCTCTGGCATGACACCTAACATTGGGGTCTTATGTCTCCTATCTGTATACTCAATACAAAAATAATGTCCCTCACAAGCTAAAGAGAATAAAGTAAGGTTCTATATATGAAAGAAACTTGAAATTTGAGAGGCCGCCACTCACTGTACCCCATTTAAAAATAGTGCGACTACTTTGGCCCAGCTTTGAAGTCACCAAGGCTGGGGCAATCCTATCCCCCAAACCAAAGGCACTGCAGGGAAATTTGGACAGCCTTCTGATTTAATAGAGTATCAATCTCAAGGGAAACTAACTCAGTTATAGAACAGTCTGACCATTAATTTCAATGATTTGACTGTGTAATATAATGTTTCAATCCTAGAACACAATTTAAACTGGGACAGGTAGTCATTACTTAACTTAGAGTCTGCAAATTCATCTCCGACATGTCAATTTTTTGTAGTCTATGTTCAAAGACTTGCCAAAAAAGATATGGGGAAAATATTTCAAAGTCTATGAAATCTAGCATCTCGATATCAAATAGTGCCTCGACTGCTACTGTAGATAAAAACGGTGATAGAGATTTTTATTAAAACAGTAAGCAAAGGGTAAGCATGCTTGTCAAACACAGATCCCGCTTTCCATACAGATGAGTGCAGTGAAAACAGTACGGATGACAAATGGGATGCGTACTGATCCAGCCAGCGGGGAAGGGGGTAATGGGGAGAGTAAGAAGAGAGTCAAAACAGGGACCTACCCGTGATACCTTCTAAAGAAAATGACAAGACACAAAATAAAACGATATTTTGGCACAAAAATGTTTCAACTAATACTCAAAAAAGAAGCAGCCTGTGGTTTGAAACTAAAAAATTAATTGCCCATTAATTGAGAAAGTCTCTTTTGATTGAGGGATCCAACATCTCAGTCTGGGGACCAGTGCAAAGGAAAATTGAGAAAAATGTCAAATTAGACATTGTCAGGATGTCTAGCCACAAAAATTACACAGATGAGAATGAAAATACTGTCAGTGCACATCCTAAAAGGCATTGCTTCTGGTATGACAATGCTGGGGGATTGACAGGTGATCAGGTGTAGCTATTCCCCATGATGCTGTGGGAGGAGATCTTAGTTGCTGTTCACTAAAAACTTCTGCTTCTCCTTCAGGGCAGAACAAGAGACTGAACTGCCTTGCCTGCTTGAATTTAGGTGCAGGCAAATGTCTTGCTTTGGCTAATGCAATGTGAACAGAGGTGACACATGTCACTTTGGGAGAGAAGCTTTAAGAACCAGTGTGCAATTAACCTTGTCCTTTCCTTGTCCCAGTAATTGTAGAAGAATGGAAGCGGAGCCCGTGACCCCAAGTAAGGGAGAAAACAGAGCAGCACTCCCAGTCAGCCCACAGCAGACCTAGAGAATGCATGAGAAACAAACAATTTTAACAACTGTCCTTTGAAGCCAAGCAAGTTGGGGTTGTGTGTCACTAGAGAGTGATCTGCCCTATCCTGACGGATATCCTCATTTAGCTACTAATCTTTCTAGGCCCCCTTTCCCCAGGCGAGCCTTCCAGCAAAAGTTAGAGACGAAGTTATTTGACATCTTGGGGGGCTCTGGCTATTTTGCATTATGCCTTTTCTATAAGGAGCAATTTTCGGCTTTCAGTTCTTCCTTTCCCCTTTTGCAAATGCCTTTGGACTTTCAAAAGCAAGTGCTTACTTTGCATTTTCCTCAGCACTGTGGATAGGCAAATGCCCCACACATTTTCATTTAAAACACTAGGATGTGTTTGACATGTAAATAACGCTTTTCAGAAGACTCTCTTGAGTTTTGGTGCCATTCCATTCCCTCATTCACAATGGTGTGAGGGTTCTTACCCTCACCAAGCTTACTGTCTTTCCACAGAAGACTAAGGAAGCTAGAGCAATGAGCAATGAATGCTATGAGCACACACAGAAGGGATAAGGAGCAATGTATGGGGAGGGGGTGGCTAGAGGTGGCCAGAGGGGGCTTCTGGGGAGGCAGTAGAGACAAAACAAAGCAAGAAGAGGCAAAGTGTTCTGGGCAGGGGGTGCAAATGGCTGGAGATGAGAGAGACAAAGACACTGAGAACAACTGAAGGCTGCCAAGCGTGGTGTGTTATGGGTGGCATAGAGAGCAATGCAGCTGGAGGAAGGCAGGAGACTGCTCCTGAAAGCCCTTGAAATCACACTAGACATGTTGGATTTATCTGAAGGGGAATGCAGAGCCACTGGAGGTGGGGTGACATCATCAGGTTTGTTTACTAAAGAGCATTTTAGCTCCACTCTGAGAAAGGCTTGAAGAGAATAAATATACAAAAGACAGTGATGTTAGTTACCAAGATATCACAGCAAAAGATCACTGTGGCCTGGATGAAAGACAGTGAACACAGAGATAGACGCGTAAAAGATCTGAGGTGTATTTTGAAGACTGAATTGGAGAAATGTGATTTAACTTCACTTTTTGCCTGCAGCAGGGTTACATTTTTGGTGGTAGAAATAATTGCAGATTCTTCACTCTGTGAAAACCCCATTAATCATTTCACTGGAGTCTCTTCATATAAATATAGGACCGCAGCCACACTGAAACCTCGAAACATATTATCGGGATCCTTATTAGCACCACGATTGCATTTAGGATTGTGTTTATTTCCCAAAAGACTACATTACTTGTATCCCGGCATCTGATCTTAACTCCTCCAGAAAGAAGAGATGTCTATGGAAAGTACTATTTAGTCACTTCCATATAGTATGTGCAATTATTAGACTGCTTCCCAGAAATGTACAGGACACTTCAATGTATCTAAATCTCACTTGCCATTTGTTTTTTGAGGACACCTCTCAAAAAACATCTTATTTACTTACCCCTTACAATATTTTTTCCCCTTGGAAGGAAAGGAAGAAGAGAAGTTGGGAACTCTAGGCTTTAGGGTCATGCTGGCTATTTTGACCCCCAGCTCATCACTTACTAGCCATCTGATCTGGGTGGGGGCGGGGGACAGGGGGCGGGGATGGTTCTTTCTAAATCCCAGTTTCTCCTCTGATGAAGGGGGGTAATAATAGGATAGGCATAAATGGATTATGATGAGCACTCCAAGAAATAATGATGGGGAGTATTTAGAGTAATGCCAGAAGCATAGCCCACAGTAAGGTCTCAAAAAACGTTCTAAACTGGTAATGTCAACAGACAACGGTTCTAAAACTCCTGTATGTTACAAAGGATGCTGAGACTGTTGTTTGGAAAGTGGCACAGTGTCATAGACTCTGCAGAATTAACCTAGCCAGTCAGTCATGAAAGAATACAACACAACGATTTCTTGCATATCACTTGTGCATTAGGTACCGTGCTAGGGTCTAGAGAAAAGCATTAAATCAGTATACAGAGTCCATGCCTTTCCTGGATCCTCTCATCTAATTGTGCAGACGACATCAAACTCACGATGAATACTGCAGCGAGCCTCAAAGAAGGTACATCACACAGAGGAAAGGACCCATGTGGGGGTTACAGAGGCTGAGTCCATGGTGCTCTGCCTTACAAAATAGTCACAGTCACGAAAGAAAAAATTCAAGGCGTACAGTAGTTTATGCAGACTACTCAACTTGCAGCAATGTTTTCAATTAGATTTAAAAAAAAGGCAACTTTTGTAGAATATGAACCTCCAAGGAGTTTTAAAGGGTATTTCATAAATGACTATTTCACATGGTCCAAGTAAGGAGTTCCTGATCCATGGTTGCTTTCTCACTTGTCAAACGAAGGTATTTATTAGAGCATTCAGGCTGTTTAGAAACTTGCACAACCACTTATAACCTATTAGTGAAACATCCAATTACACGCCTGGCCTCTTCATTAACTTCCCAGCCAAATACTTGGAGATCTGGGTTGTGTTAACCCTGCAACTCCTATTACCTGCTCTATCCCACATGGAAGGTAGAGCTGACCTATGTGATTATTATAGGTAATTATTGATGATGGTCATTAAATATTCAGTATGTGATGTGAAGAAAGGTAAATGACTAACGGATACTATCTCATTCAAAGGAACCTTATGAAGTGGGTACTAATGTCATACCCATTTCACAGATAAGGCAATCGAGTTTTAAAGCAGTTAGCTTACTCACTGAAGTTCAGACAGCTAATGCCCTGATCATTTAGTTCCAGAGCAACAGCTTTTGCATACAATTTTACACATCCATGAACTACTTTGAACTAGGAGTCAAACTCTCTATCTCTATAGCCAACAGCAGGCTGAACATCTGTTATAATGGAAATTTAATAACATCCCAGTGAAAACTCAATGCCTCATAGCACTGACATGGCCTCACAGCTATCTCTACAAAAATCATTCTTGTCCAATATATCTAGATGGTTTTTGATGTAAATATGATTGTCTTTTGCTTGGCTTACCTACTGTAGTGAGGTATACTAACTAACTGATACTTTCATAAAAATTGTTTACCAGAACCCAACTTTTGAATTTATGTCTATGAGATTACCAACAAGAATACTGGCCCCTATACATGTTCAGAAGTCTGTACGCTAATCACTTACAAAGCCATATTATGTTACTAAGAATTAAATTATTTAAAAATTCATTGTGGTGTCATTAGCATTCAGTCTTCCAGGAGCTTGCATATTAAAAAGAAAGAGGAGGAGGAGGAAGAAAAGAAAGGAACAACACAGAGAAACAAAGGAGAGAAAGGGAAAAGAAATACGAAGAAGAGTCTGCAACCAGATTAAAATTTTCCCCTAAAATTGGTTTGTGCTACATGACAACCCCTCAATCTTCTAAAAATCATACATCTTCTTTTACACTATGTCCGTAATCAAAACATCCTTAAAACCACAACATTAAGTTAGCCTGATAGACTAAACACTGGGAAGGTTTCTTCAGAATTGTTACAGACTATTGGGTAAATTCACATTTGGTACACATTCTAATTTTGAAAAACATGTTATTTACTTACTAGACTGTAACAGTTCTGCTGAACAGTTATAGACTACCAGGTAAATATGTATTTTGGAATGGATGCATACTAATTCTAAAACATGGATCATTTACCCACTAGAGTGTAACATTCTAGTCTGCCATGTATAGCCCCTGCCCCATGAATCATTACCCTGGCGAACCACAGGGATACTTTCCAGTCATTTGCTTGGGCATGAGGCATGTTCATTTTAAGGAGGAAAGTCTCCCAAACTAGCATCAGATTTCTTTTTGATAGAAATATCAAAGTTCATATATTGCAAATTAAAACAGGACTAATTAAGAACAGTTGCATATAGCAACAATTAGGTGGATAATTAAACCTTTGGTTGGGGGTTATTGAAGTAGTCATTAAATGGATGGATAAAATTAGATGCTGAGCTTGAAATCTGCACATAAGCTGTCTACAATACCTGCCTCTGAGGGATAGACTCCAATTACATCATCTTGATGTGCCTTGTACTCATTTTATTCTTTCACATTAAATATTTATTGGACAACAATGTGCCAAGCACTGGGCTTGATCCTGGGGTTTCGGTGAACAGCAAAACAGACACCACTCCAGCCTTCCTGGAGCCTATGGTCTATGACTACAAACTGTATTAAGGCCATTAGAATATATTTTCAATGTAGAAGCCCAAATTCTCTGTTTAAAATATAAATTAAGTCTTTATTTTACTCCAGTAAAAGTCACAGTCTCTAATTACTTACAAGTCCTACATGATATTTGCCCCCACCCCACAACTCAACGCCTTCCCTCCCTAATATTTCCTGCTCCAGTCTCCCTGACCCTCTTGTTGTTCACTGAAACCAGGGGTACACTCAAGCCTTAGGGTTTTTTTTTTGTTTTGACTGTTTGTTCTGCCTGAAATGTTCTTTCATCAAAAAACCACAGAGCTCACTCCTTCACCTTCTAGTCTTTGCTAAAATGTCACCTTTACAATGAGGCCCATCCTGATTCCCCTCCCCCTTCATTTAAAACTTTGATTCTTCCACTCCTATTCTCTGTTTCTTCCTATCCTTTTCCCTTTTTCCTTTTACCATAATACTTGTCACCTTCTACAATGACTTTCTTATTTATATGCACTTTTCATGGTCTTTGTGCCCCACTAGAATGTAGGCTCCATGAGGGCTTGAACATGTGTCTCAGTGATGGGTCCCTCATGTGAAGATGAATGCCTGGTACACAGAAGGTGCTCAAAATACACACACACAAACACACACATACATACATACATATATACACACATACAGATATACATACACATATACAAATATATGCATATATAAGAGTAGAAGAAACATATAAATTGCTATGAGATCACACGCAAATCAATTTTCATCTACCCTAGGGAGCTGGAGTTGGGGTAAGGTGGGAATTCCAGGAAAGGTTTAACCAGGAGAAGTGGCACTTTTGAGCTGAAATTGAAATGAGAAGTAAGAAGTAAATGAGAGGGGCAGAAGGAACAGAACGTGCCCAATGCCCCAATCGGGAAAAGCTTGATGTGTTCGCAACGTGGCTGTAGCACATGAGCTAGTGGGCTTGAAGATTTAATAGAAAGGGGAAACCATGTTCTGTTCACTGAAGCCTGTTCTTCACCTAGGAGAGGGAAACAGAGAAAGAATGAATGAAGAATGAATATACCATGGCTTTGGCATTTTGTTTTCATTTGTTTTGTTTAATTAGCCATTTTGGGTTATAAGGCACAATTTTCCTAGACATTGACAGGACAGCTGCACATTCCCAGGACAAACGCCGAAAGCCCTGTGTCAATTTGCAGGCCAAACTTTTGAAGGTCACGATGAAGTTCTGAATGAAACAGCTGATTTCCTGGAGTCCTCCTAACATGGCAGGCAACTCAAATTACAGAATTCAAGAAGCTTCCCGTTTCCTGAACAAGAAGTCCATGTTACCTAGAAAGTGCATAGTTGTGGACAAACTCTCCTCCTCTTCCTTAAAAGAGAAGATGATACTGCAATTACCTCAGTGAGGAGACCAGAGGCAGCAGCACAAGGCCCTTTTCTTTCTCAATTTGCTGCCTCTCCTTGCATTCCAACCACGGGAGGTGGGGACCAGACACATGAAGTCCTTTCACCCAACACTAACCCAACACACCTGTACATTCTCCACCTCTATCACATGCTCCCCAGCCTTCCTGGCAGAAGGCATGTTTTGAAAGATTTGTAAAGCACTCATTTGGAGTACATAATAACTTAATATTAATTCAAATGACTAATACTTAGAGCATAAAAAAAAGAGAGAAAAAAGGCTCCAATTGTGGAAAATATATCTCAATTGTCCTAGAAAATGTCTCACAGTGACAGCAATGTATCCCATGAGCAGAAATAAGGTTGTTTCAGGCAGGAATTTAATTAAGATGAGTCGGTCATGCCATGAGCAGTACACGGCCAAGGAAGCATTAGCGAGGTATTTACCACACGGATGTGGAGAACACACAATATTAAAATGCCCAATAAATTAGCCTACAAATCTACTTAGCTCTACATTTGTCCTGCATCACCAAATAAAACATTGCCTTGAAATGGAACCGTCTGAGATTTTTCACACCAAATCAATTTACACCGAATAAGGAAAATGCTTATGCAACTCCTGGGCTGCTGTTTGCAATGAGACGCTTGGTAGAAGAGAAACTTTTCTCCTTCTCTATTTCATCAGACACAGAATGGGAATTAATCAGCGATACCTAACTACCCTTTCAAAAGGACTCCAGCAACATCCCCAGAAACACTTTGTTTCTTTCAACATTCCTGAACAACAGTCACCAACTTTTAATAATTCCCTATATTACTGGAGACTGTGTAAAAGGATTTTAAATCACAAGATTGATGACAATGTAATAAATTAGAAAAAACTGTGGCTGTTACTGTGAAATCTTAGTGCCCCAGTGTGGTTCACATCTCAATTTCTTGATGTGATACGATTTGAGTATAATTATTAACAATTATTATCAAAGCATTCATAAGCTTTTCCCCCCACTGTGAAAGCAAAGACTCTTTTTTATATCCTATTTTTAATCTTAATTCATGGGTGTCACACATCACCCACAAAAGAAGGGCATGGTGATTCCAAAATGTCTGTTTTGACAGATTGCTCTTTCCCACTTCTTTTATATTATAAATATTTAATACATGATTCAACAATGAATGACAAAATCTAGCTCTGTAATCATCCAGTTAAGTGAAATCTTCCCTACTCTTCCTCCTCCTCAAAAGACAGTCAACCCGTCTTGACACAGGAGCAAGGAGGGGTCAAAATACAACACCTGCATGAATATAAGCCCCGATGGACCCAAGTCCTAAGAAATTTCCCATTAATTCATTTTCTGCCACTTTTTCTTTTAAATGCAAATTTCGAGGAAAAGACCACTGCAATATATGTAATTGTCTATATTGTGCAATTATAACAAAACAATTCTGTGATGGTACCATGTCATCATTTAAATGCATGCCATCTTATCTCTCCCTATATATTAATCTAAAATGGAATTAGGAAAGTGACAAGAACATCTCATAATGGAACACCCAGTGAATGGCTGATTTGCCTTTCATTGTCCGCAAGCCTTAATGTGCTGTGGACTTCCTGGGAACAAATGAGACCTCGGCAGCGACATGTTTTCATTTTATCACATTTATTTAAGATGACCGAGGACAGTGCCCAATATTTATTCACCACGTTCAACATTTGCCATCATCAGAATAAAAGGCGAGACGGCACAGTTTGAACAACATCTGGTAATTCCAAAGAGATAGTGTCACTTGAAGAACAAATGAACCTTTAGTTAATAAAATCTCCCCCTGACTGACAAAGATGGCTTTTTGTACACATGCAGGATCCACGATAAGCAGATAGAGAAATGCAGATAAGGAGCACCCGATTCCTACAAAGGGAAGTCAATGTGCCCATGTTTAAATAAAGACAGGGTTTATTACTGGTCTTTTATGAATCATGATAAATTAAATGTCCTGAGTTCTGGAGGGATAAAAGATTTAAATTATACTTCTGAAAGCCATGGGAAGTTTCACTACCCTCAAAATGCGCTAAAGCCTCAAAGTAAGAATAATATTGCCAGGACCAAAAAGTAGCTGGTTTCAATGAAGAAGCCTTTCATCCAGTAATGCCTGAGTTAATAGAGTGGATTATATACTGAATATCTATGACCCCAAACCTTTATGCAGCCAATATGTAACATGAACCTACTAAGAATTAGACACTGCTCTAGGCACTTGCAAGAGGCAAGTGTCTAATGTGAATGTAAATATACCCACGTGTCTAGTCTATGCAACTACAGATACATATGCACACACACACGCTCTAGATGGGGTGATGTCCTTCAATATGTGAAGAATGGGGCTTTGGCCTATCATTGAGTCATAGTCCATATTTTATACCATATTTCATTCCATTATCATACCACTTGTATCGATGGGTTATAACTAATTATGCCCCACAGACAGGATTTCAGTGAGAGAAAATTAATTCAAGAGAAGCCTTTTACACACATGGATCTTGGCTGATATGCAATGAAGAGAACATCCTCTGATCCCCAGGGACTCTAAATTTTCAAAAAGTATTTATGGTAGAAATGACAGGACGATCATAATAAGTGGACCTCCTAAAGAAGGTAAATATATTGTATCACAGCTCTCTTGATACTATTATGAGAAGGTTAAGTCTATGAAAACTCTTGAGGGCTGTAAAAAGTCATGCAGACACAGAGATTATTCTTAAAGTTTAGAGCCAAAGTGAGTGGTCCTTGGCACAGCAAAGTGCCTGGCATAAGGGGGGCAGTGTGGAAGTTTAGAGGCATTGGCTTTGATCCATTCTTCCTTCTTCCCGAACAGTTTGTTCCTCGTGGTACCTGCCTTAGATTCAGATCTTATTCAAACCCAAGTTATTATTTTTTTTAAAACTGATAACCACTACAGTTGTTATTTTTGAGGTCATTACTAGACATAAAGAGGGTAAGGTGCGGGGAGGATGGCACATATTTTTTCCCTTCTCCCTACAGTTCCATGTGAAAGAACTCCCTCAGGGTAATATTCCAGGTCTTTCCATAATTCCTCATTCTTCCACCCCTAAGAAGGAATGGTTTATTTGACTGGTTACTCTGGGGGGAAAAAAAACTAGGCACGCTCAATTCAGTCTCCTTAGCTCTTTTTTCAATTCCCCAGTGGGCAGAAAGGGTACACTCTGGGCCTCTTTCTCAGCCATAAGACTAGGGAGTATGCAGAGAAGCTGTGAAAAGGGAGAAAACACAGGAAGGGGCTCTAGGGGCCTACTCTGTCAACGACTGCTAGATAAGTCTCAATAAATTTGGAGACCATAAGGAAACTCATTTGGTCATACATTTTAATTTTAGATTTCATTAATAAAATGTATTTCATTTATTTCATTAATAAAAACACTTTGTTATTGCTGTTTTAAAAATAATAGCTTCATTGAGATATATTCGCACACCATAAAATTCACCTATTCAAAGTGAACAATTCAATAATTTTTAGTATGTTCACAGACTTGTGCAATTATCATCACAATTTAATTTGAGAACATTTTTTTTATCACCCCACAAGGAAGCCCCTATAGCATGCGCTCACTTCCTATCACTCTCTCCCTCCCAGCCCCTGGCACTAATCTACCTTCTTTCCACCTCTGTAAATTGACCTACTGTGGACATTTCATATGAATATGATCAGAACCTTGGAAATGTCAGGCTAAGTGAAAGAAGTTTGTTTATTTCCTTTTTCCTCTCTGCTGTGCTACTTTCTCAGTTCTTACTCCGTCCAGGAATAAGAGGATTTTATTTTTTGAGCTCCTAGAGCTACCACATATGCTCTGTTTTACCAAAATCAAATCACTTCTTTAACACTTCATAATTTTAATTTTACCCAGATATTAAACTGCTATATTAAGGTCAGCATCCACTCATCCACTTATTCATGTATTCATACTTTCTTTTTTTTTTTTTTAATGTTTATTTATTTTTGAGACAGAGGGAGACAGAGCGTAAGTAGGAGAGGGGCAGAGACAGAGGGAGACACAGAATCCGAAACAGGCTCCAGGCTCTGAGCTGTCACAGCACAGAGCCCAGTGCGGGGCATGAACCCACACACCATGAGATCATGACCTGAGCCAAAGTCGGACACTTAACCGACTGAGCCACCCAGGTGCCCCATCATCTATTCATACTTTCAAAGCACATGTATTGATCCCTAAAATGGCTACCACACCCTGAAGCTCCTAAAATGAATATAATCTGGTACCTGCTCTCAGGGAGTTCACACTTAATTATTGAGAATGATTTAGGTACAAAATTTCATAAAATACAGAAAAGAGATCCACTGGAATGTAAGTCTAAGAATTCTCATTAATCCTCAGATGCATTACAGTACTCGGCACCGTCCACAGTTGCTGTTTCCATGCAATCTCTCTACCTTTTATGAAAATGTCCTGACCCGGTTCACTTGCTACCTTCCTGACAATCTTCTTAGTGTCTTTCTCTCTTCTTCCATTCACTCAAGCGATCCTTTCTTAAGGTAAATCCTTGTTTGTTTTTCTTTTCAATCCGCCTTTCCTTGGAGACATTATCCGTTCCTACTACCTCCACAGCAACTTGTGAGTAGCATAAAGATAAGTAACACACGATATGGGACTTAGCCCTTGAGCTGAGACTTGAAGGACACAGTGGGTTTGCGGTGGTGGGTGTAAGGTATATGTGCATATATGGAAGGACGTACATGGCATCAGTTTCTACCAGGTAGCTCTGTCTTTCCTTTCGTGCTGATATCAATTAGTTAACTTATCTCAAAATGAGCAAAAATTACTTTTCCTATCCACACTTGATATATGTTCACAAAATAGTCCTGTCAACTCCACACATTATTCCCAGCAGTTGTCGCCTATGCCTGCACATCACAATCTTTATTTCAACCAAAGAGCCACTGTCAGCTCTAAATCTGTGGCTTCACAGAAACTATTGATTTATGGCAATGACCCTTCTTGCCTGTGCACATCTCAAATCCACAGAGCGAGGGGAGCCCCGGAAATATTTATTCAGACAGATAAAATCCTCCCTATTTAACAGAACTGACTTCTATGACCACTGGGCACATCTTGTTACCTAGGGACATTTCCAAAGGATTACACAGCAAGGCTTTGGCTGTGACTGTAAGTCACTGCCACTAAATTGTCAAAATAAATAACAGTAAAAATCAACCCTCAGAGAACGTGGGGGTAGCTGATGCTTTTTCTTTAAAAAAAAAAAAAAATATTTGCAGACACCGCCACCCCAGAACCGCAGGCACGGCAAAGCCATGGTCAACTCCACCGTGTTTTTTGACATTGTTGAGGACGGTGAACCCTTAGGCCATGTCTCCTTTGAGCTGTTTGCAGACAAAGTTCCAAAAACAGCAGAGAACTTTCATGCTCTGAGCACTGGGGAGAACAGAAATGGTTACAAAGTTTCCTGCTTTCACAGGATTATTCCAAGATTTATGTGCCAGGGTGGTGACTTCACATGACATAATGGCACTGGCAGCAAGTCCATCTATAGGGAGAAATTTGATGATGAGAATTTCATCCTGAAGTATATATGTCCTGGCATCCTGTCCATGGAAAATGCTGGACCCAAGACAAACGGTTCCCAGTTTTTCATCTGCACTGTCAAAACTGAGTGGTTGGACGGCAAGCACATCGTGTTTGGCAAGGTGAAGGAGGGCATGGACACCGTGAAAGCCATGGAGCACTTTGGGTCCAAGAATGGCAAGACCAGCAAGAAGATGACCACTGCTGAGTGTGGACAAACCTAATAAATCTGACTTGTGTTTTATCTTAACTACCAGATCATTCCTTCTGTAGCTCGGGAGAGCACCCCCTTTGGATCAAAATCTCCTGTAATCTTTGTGCTCCTGTTGCAGTTCCATGGGTCCCTTTCAAGTCTAGCTGGATTGCAAAGTGAAGTTTATGATAATGAAACAAAAGCTGAACAAACAGCATACTAATAATCCCTTATTTTTAATTGGAAAAAGAGTCCAACAGAGATAGAAAAAATATGTATCAACTAACAACATATTACTTATTTTGTCATATTTTGTACAGCATAAAACAGAATATAGCACTAGACATACTTTTTAATACATAAATATATTAATAATATAACATATCTAAATATACTCTATATTAGTCTATATTAAATATATTACATATGCTATAACTACACAGTTTTGTGTGTATATGTATTCTATATACATTGTAAGTAAAAAAAAAGTATATACACATATATGAACATATACCATATAACTAAATTTTTGTGACAAGGGGAACATAAACATTTGATTTCTTCTCTTTTCTAAGGGCTAAAAATTTAGAAGGTAAAAGAATCACTCATCAAACCTCAAAATTCTTCAAGAGTTCTTGTTTATCATAGTCATCAATGGATACAACACTGGGACAATGACTATTATTTAATCAGTAATTACCATATACCAGACAATCTTCTGACTATTTTGCAGGTAGTATCTCCTTCAATCAGGGAAAAGCCAACAAAAATGGATTTAAAAATTCACTTTAAAATGTATTAATCCATTAAAATTTATTTTTGAAATCCATTAAAAATCCATTGTCAATAATTGTTTCCATTTTGGAGATAGCATTACTAAGTTTCAGATAAATGAATAAACTAGCCCAAGGTTTCAGCCATGGCAGACTAGATCTGTCGGAGCCCAGATGCTGGGCTATTATCTGTTGCTCTGAATGTCTCCTTGATATTAATTGTAGAGTTTTCCTTTTACAGTAAAAGGGCTCCTCTCCTTTAAACACTGTCACCATTTTCATCACTGGTCTAATCCAACTTAAAGTAAGATTTTCAAAGGAACCAAACTGATTGAATGTGTTCTACCTTTTCCAAACACTGGAATAGCTTGGCCATAACATGAACCCCACTGCGCCAACAATAAGTGGTGAGTAATAAAGTGACTTCTAAAGCACAATCAATGGTACCAAGCAGAAATGGCATGGATATTTTTCCTTGCCTCCCTTGGTTGAATTGATGGATACTCCAAATTGACTAGAAAGTGGAAATGACTGGAAAAGGAGAAGAAAACCCTTTTGAAGTCCAGAAGACACACACTTCCCCGGTCTTTTAAGGATTAGATAGGATTCTGAAGGACATTAAGCTAAAAGCTTCTCCCCTTCCAAAATGGCCAAAGAACTGAGAGAGAAGAATTATCTTGGCAGAATATGAGACCTAATACCATTGATAATCATAGCAGCACTGAAATCCAGGTTGGCTAAGGACCATTTCAGCCACATATAACTACTGCCTTATTAGCAATCATCAAAAATTGATAAATTGTTCATTTTGCTTCTAATCTGCAGATGATCTTATAGACAGATAGATTAATTATGCATTGCCAGGCAAGTCTTAAAGAATTGTATGCTGTAAGTGTTCATAATATTAAACAACTCTTCTTCAGATTATGTCAAAATTTATATTTTGAGTATGATCATTTGATTAATGTCTGTTCCATCAGCTTGTAGGCCTCATGAGTCAATAAGTAATAGCCGTTGCTTGATGAACACTCACTATGTGTTGGACGTTATACAAGTAGTAGCTCCTTTAATCCTTACAATAGCTCCGTGAAGTAGCTATCTGCCCCCATTTTATAGATAAGACAATTTAAGTGTACAGTTATTTGTTTTCCAATGTTTTTTTAAATGCTTATTTAGAGAGAGAGAGAGAGAGAGAATATGAATAAGCAGGGGAGGTCAGAGAGAGAGGGAGAGAGAGAATCCTAAGATTCTGTGCTCTCAGCATAGAGCCCAACCTGGGGTTCAAACCCACAAACCGTGAAATCATGACCTGAGATGAAATCAAGAGTTGGATGCTTAACTGATTGAGCCACCCAGGTGGTCCTAAGTATAGGGTTGTTAAATAGATAGTCTGAAATCCCACAGAGAGTAATCCCACAGAAAGCCACAGACTGGACCCCAGGCAATCAACTTCCAAGCATGAGGGCAAGAGCTATGTATATTTATCATCACATATCCCCAGAACATACTAGGTACTCTATAAAATTTGAAGAATGAATGAAAAGGAGTTTTTTTCTGGTTTGGGCCATATCTACATGGACATGCAAAAAGGACCCTTGATTTGTGTTAATCATAGAGAGATGAACTTGTCCTCCTATAACTTAGAACTCAGAGCAATTACCATGTAAAATGAGGCCAGGTGAGGCAAATTCCCATGGGTCCCTCAACAAAAACAACCTTCCCCTACTTCTCTTACAGCAGTGGGCTGTCCTCCTGTATTCCTCCAAATGATTACTTAATGCCCACTTTCACATGCCCATAGTAAAACACAGCTAAACCCAAATGCTAATGGAGTGGCCCAAGTGCTTACTTCCTCAATTAGTCTTGTCCAGAAAAATTCACCAGAATTATATCCCTATGTGGAACCAGGCACTGTGCTACCAATCATGGAAGTTATTAAAAGGAAACTACAAAATGGTACCCTGTTTCCAAAGAAAGAAATGGATTCTTAAGAACTAAAATTAAAACTTGAACATTCCAGGTATTATAAGAAAGATACAAGTTCCAATGGGAACATAGAGGAAGAGGAAATTGGCTTGGGCCCTTGCTAGGAAAAAAAAATCATGAGGAAACAGTCAGAGATGGGTTGGGTGGGGGATGGCAAGGGAAGAGGGGATCCACGCAGGACAAAGAGAACAGTTTTAGTGTGGAAACATTTCAGAAAAGTATTTTAGGTTGAGTCATTTAGTATACACTAGACTTTTACGGTGGGCTTGAAACTGTCACCTCTATTAGGGCAATGTTCAGGAAGTGCCAGAAAATCTACTCTCCCACGAAAAGCAGATAAAACTTGGCAAGCAGAGCAAACAACTGGGCAACACTTGGCTGACTGCAAAAGAGTGAATGAGAGGGTCCCTTTATTTAACTTTATTTGTTTTATTGTCTGATCTACCCCAAATCCTTTACTTTGGGGAACCATCTTTATCCTACTTTATATTTATTTATATAGTTTAGGTGGTGCTCTACATCCCACCACCACCCCCTGCCTCATCCCTATGGAATGAGACTTAAGACCAATCAATCAGAAGATCCCAGTCTTGGGGTGCCTCGGTGGCTCAGTTGGTTAAGCGTCCAACTTCGGCTCAGGTCATGATCTCACAGTTCGTAGATTTGAGCCCTGCACCAGGCTCTGTGCTGGCAGCTCGGATCCTGGAGCCTGCTTCAGATTCTGTGTCTCCCTCTCTCTCTGCTCCTCCCCTGCTCATGCGCGTGTGCGCTCTCTCTCTCTCCTTCAAAAATAAATAAAAACATTAAAAAATTAAAAAAAAAATAAGATCCCAGTCTCATAGTTCAGGGATTTGCTCAGTAGCAGGCATATGATTCAAATTGGCCAATCAGAGCCTTCCCTAGGATTTTTGAGGTATCCTCCAAAAGGTGATAACTTCTCAGAGGACGCATATAGTAGAAGCCCAGTGAACCCTGATATAAGATGGCAAGCAGATCTAAGAGAGAATTAGAGTCCTTGTGACATCATTAAAGCTTGAGACTCAACCACACCTGAAGCCTACCTTTTGTGTTGCCTAGTTCCATAACCCACACTTTAAGTTTTCTTAAATATATTTGATGTGCATGTGTGTGTCTTTATTTTTTTCATGTGAAAGTGGAGGAATCCTGATGAAATCAGTGCCTAAATATCCTGTAACATAACATTATAATTCTGAGCTGGTTGTAGCTCTCCTTCTCATAATAAAACCTAGTGAGCTTAAAGAGATGTGATACACTTCCCCAGTTTCTTTGTTATGAAGAACCCCTTTGGAATCCTCATCTCTGTTAACACCACACTGTTTTCTAAACTGCCAGAATGATTCAGATAATCTCAGACACCAAAGCTTGCTTGACAGTTGTTGCCATCTAGCAAAATCAAACAAAAACCCCAAAAACCAAAAAACAAAACCAAAAATAAAACAAACTAAAAAAAAATCTCCAAAAAACAAGAAACAGTTATGAAACTGAAGGAGATTATAAAGTATTGCAGGACCCAAGACTAACAATGTTCAAGGAATGTCAGTCAACTGATATATTAAACTGGATTAAATGTAAACCACCCTTCACTGTGTAAAATATGTATATCCTTTATAGAATGTTAATAGTAGGTCCTCGTACATCTACACCAATGAATATTCTGATTGAGCATATTAATAAGCTAATAGATAATAAGACCTGTGATTAAAGACACCATCCTGTCTCTATACATTGTGGTAGCTCTCCTCTTTATTTCCCAGCTAAGGGTCCACCAGAGCCTGACATACAAAAATAGGCTGGGGTTTAATCAGCATCCTAACAGTGAGAAACCCTGTGAATTAAATACCATTCCCTTCCAGAGTTCAAAGAAGTCACATTTTAAGGCCAAGGTTTAGATGCAAATATGAGAGATGTGATCCTGAGGAAAAAAAAATCAAACATGACCAGGAAGGACCCCTGCTTCCTGCCTAAAAGAAATGTGTCCCAGAGAAGGTTTTCTCTGATCTCTGCTTTAGAAAGATCAGTTGTCGCATTTGAAACTGTGAAAAGCTGTCACATTTATTATATTTCTGGAAGCCTGTAAATGATGAATGTTTCTTCCATCTCCCCTCCTTCAGGTGAAGAAGAAGAAAAAAAAAAGTTATTATTCCTGACTTCCAGGAAGATGTCATGAGTGAGAATCTAAAAAAAAAAAAAAAAAAAAAGGAAAAAAATAACCACAGTTTGCTGTTATCAGCAATTAAAGAAACTTTATCTAATTACTATGGAAGATGGCTCCGTTCGACAATCATCTCTGACAAACTGATCATTATCAGTAATTTATGACCAGTTTCTTAGTTAATTGTCCTCAGGAAGGAGAGCAAAAACCATTTGTATAGAAAAATAAGTAGTCATTAACAACAGTGGAATTTGTTGGGAATGTGATTATAAATCACCAACCAGGGCTGGTAATGATTCCTGGGAAGAGAAGAGAATGAAAACAATGTAGACACTACATCCAACTTTAGGGAACTATTCGGAGAAAGAAGACTTCATAATGAACTTTCCCCCCCAATTAAAATGAAGAATGTCTTGTCTCCCTTTAAAAGAATATCAGACACTTTATTCTAAATGTGGGAGAGTAGGGCAAGGGAGGAACACATCTCTGCTTCTGCATGCAGGGATAGTTATAAAACACACACTCAGGCACTTTAAAGTTCTGCCTCTCCTAACCAAGCTCACTTTGCATAAAGAATATGCACCCTGCTTTGCTTTTTTCCAAAGCTAACTGGATCTACCTGACCAAGCTTTGATTTTAGAGGCTTGGAAACTGGTCCATCGATCTGGTCCAAAAGCCAAACATAGACTTGTGAATCCTGAACTGTATTTGAGCTTCACATTGCCAATTACAAGCTGTGAAGCCTTGGGGTATGTTACAGAGACTACGGACCCATTTGTGAAAAGGGAATGGGATATGTACCTGCTAAAGATATGGAACTGTAAGGGTATGGGTTGAATTGGGTCCCCCTCACCCAAAATAGGGTATGTTAAACATCTATTTCCTGGCACCTGCGAATGTGAGTTAACTTATAAATAGAGTCTTTGCAGATGGAATCAAGTTAAGGGAGGTCACTAGGGTGGGCCCTAATCTAGTAGGGCTGCTATCCTTATAGAAATTTTGAACAAAGGGAAAGTGCTGTGGAGGCACATGAGAAGAACATCTTGACATGATGCAGGCAGAGAGGGGAGTGGCACAGCTACAATCCAAGGAATGCCCAAAGATGGCTAACAAACCACCAGAAGGTAGGAAGAGGCAAGGAAGAATTTCCCTACAGGTTTCAGAGGGAGCATGGTCCTGCTGACACCCTGATTTGGGGCTTTCTGACTCAAGAACTGGGGGATAAGAAATGTCTATAGTTTTAAATATCCAGTTTGTGATAGTTTGCAATGGCAGCCCATATTGTACGTATGCTGATACATACAATACTTTACAGCATCCTGAGACAGACTGGATGAGAAAAGGCCTGGAATGTGCCCAGGACAGTGTTTGGCAGATGATATGAATGCAGTGAGAATGCTTGCTCAAATGCTTCATGAAAAGTGACCCATCCCGGACAAACAATATACAAGGAGTATCTAGACCATGATAGAATGTCTGGGATGCACAGTACTGGAGATGAAAGAGTCCTGGACTTGGCATGAAAATTCTGAGATTAAGACCCGGTTCTTCCATTTCCAAGCCTCTACCAAAGTGAGCTTTAGATTCCTCACGTATACATTTGAGTTGGTCCAGCATGTGCCTTTCTTACAAGGATGCCATGAGCCCAAATTGGATAATACACATCAATACACATCTTTTGTAGTTTGTAGTTTGAAACTTTCTTCATTCATCAAACCACTGAGTTGAGTTCTAGTTATACAATGGTGAGTAGTTTCATAAGAAACCACCACAACAAATGGACCATTATAAACTGGAATCAGAGTAATACAGACACAGAATGCAATGAGATCACTGGGGACAGTTAATAGAGGGGTCAGACCTCTGCCTCGCTGCAGAGCCTAAGCTAAAACTTGACACAAGGGTGACCTTGCCAGGTGATGGTTATAGGAAGCACCCTTTGGCAGACAGAATATATCTCTAAGACAAGAAAGGACATGGAGGCCTGTTTAGAGCCCTAGGAAAGAAGGTTTGGAGAGATATGGGTTGGAAAGAAAAGCAAGAGGCCAGATGATACTGGGACTGCAGGCCAAGTTATCCATTTTTATTTTATCAGTTGTTTTTTTTTTTTCACAGTTGGGAGTGTAGAAGGGATGTGGTGAAGTGACCTGACTTGAATAATAAAATGATCACTCTGATTTTCTATAAAAATTGGATTAGGGGACAATGGAAATAGGAGACCCATTAGGTGGTTAGGAGTCCAGATGTAGGTAGCTTCGATCAAAGTGGTAACAGTGGAGCTAGGAAAAAACAGACAGATTTTGAGATCTCATTTGGAGGAAAGCCATTATTATTACTTTTATCTCCTAATTTAATTCAACTCAGTCCTATTGGAATGCCTTCTGCCACTTCCCTGACAGATGGTCAGCCCATAAAAAAAAAAATTCATTAGTTTAAACTGAATAACCTATGCTCAATCACCCTTTTTCACATCCCCCATAAAAAATTAACTCAACTAATAATTATAAAAGCAGATATGTACAAACAGTGCTACTGGGCAAAGGTAACTGATTCCAAACTGGATGGAGCTCAATAATAGGAACATTGGCAATGGGGACCCTTTACTGACCAATTCTGTGTGTCTGGCATCATTCAGCATATTACATACCCTAGCTCGTTCAATTCTAACACAAACTTTAAGAAATCAGTATTGTCTCTATTTTAAAAATGAGGATTCTCAGGATCCACATAAGAGTGAAACCATATGGTATCTGTCTTTCTCTGTATGGCTTATTTCACTTAGCATCACACTCTCCAGTTCCATCCATGTTGCTACAAAAGGCCACCTTTTGGGATGAGCACTGGGTGTTGTATGGAAACCAATTTGACAGTAAATTTCATATATTAAAAAATAAAAATAAAATAAAATAAAATAAAATAAAAAAATAAAAATAAAAAAATAAAAATGAGGAAACTGTAATTTTAAAAGGTAAAGAAACTTGTCCAGAGGCACACAGTTAGTATGGGGTTGATATGCAGCAAGTGAAATTGTAGGTAGGGTCCTCAAATACACCAAACTTCTTATGGGGAACCATTAAGTTAAAAAAAAAAAAAAAAGGACATTTGAAATAGCATGATTTGAAGATGAGAAGAAACTATCTGAATAGTCACTTACAAATGGTAATAATGAGACAGCTGAACCCATATGGAAAAATTTCTATGAAATCCTATGAAAGCTAAACTACAGTACTTCCTAGAACATCAATTTATATAAACTGCACAATGCAACAGAGAAATAATTTACTTACAAATATTTACTAGGTGTTTTACAGACTGGAAGTGGGGAAAGGTTTCTTTCATACCAGTAACGATTTGCTACTATCTAAACATTCTTGATTTGAACATGCTCAGTGTTATCAGGTTAATTTCTTGTCACCATATATGTGATTGCCCAGAATCATCTCTTTTCTTTCACAGTAGATCCCATGTACCATAATAGGGATGTTACCCTCAAATAGGGCCATTGCCTTCTGCACAAAAAGAATGGCAGTCACTGGGTGCTTATGTGTGAGATTCTCTATTGATGCTAGGGATGCAGAAAAAGACAAGACATTTCCAGGTCTCAAATAGCTCAGAGTGCAAGATGCCACAAGATGGAACACTCAGCAAGTATCTCATACACATATTTTTACATACAGAAATGGCAAACGTAAGAAATCACAGACACAGTGCTTTTCATGATCTCTGTCTTTTACACCTTTTAAGCTTAAAAGGAAAGTGCCCTGAATTGTTTTGTCCCCCAAATGTCCAAATGATCTTTATATCTTTCCCTTCCCTCCCTTTTTTTTTTAAATGCAGGGTGCCCTGCCTAGATACATCTTCTCCGAAGGAAAACCCCACTGTGACATTTTAGAAAATTTGTCTTACAGAGTATTTAGAAAGAGACTCTAACTTATTTGGCCATGCTTCAGTGTGATTCTCAGGGAAAATTCTTCACACAATCCTGTGCACTTCCCTCAAAGTGTCTCTCTCTAATCAAGTAAAAGTCATTCAGGCCAGAAGGGCATGTAAGTAGAAAACAAAGAAAAACAAAGCAGCAAAGGTCTTCCCTGAGTCACAGTGAGATATAAAAAGTGAAATCCCAAGGTGTGGGGAGAGAAGGTCAAAGAGAGGGAAGAAATAAGCTTCCAAGTCAGAAGTCATAGTTAAGAAAGAAAATATTTCTTCAGGCAGACCTTGTTCATGCTCATACATGAGGGTGAATATAGTCCAAGAGGTTTCTGCCCTTCCATCTTTTCAAGTCACAGGCAGTAAAGTATCTTAATGACAGGCAGCTGTTAAAATGCCCAGGGTTCCTGAATTCATAAGCTACAGGCTGTAGGAAAGAAACACTGTACTATGAATTTTAAACATGAAGCCAAGAGAATGCTTTTCCCCACCTATGAAATTCCAACATGCTCAACCTAAGGCACAGCGTACGAATGTGCCACATCTTGAGTATACATTTCATCAGCTGCTAAACATTAAGCTCATTTAAATGTGAAATGAACAAAAGAATTGATCCAAATTGGCTTGGATGTGATCACTGCCAAAGGATAGACTAGCCTGGGGAGGGAGAGCACAGGAAGAGGAATGACAAACAGCAGAGTGTCAGGGAGCAGAGAGATGTCACACTGTGATGACAAACATCCTTTCAAACTGTGACTCAACATTGTGTGGTCCCATTAATGTATCAAGAGGAAGTCAATGGCAGGTTAATGAAGTTCACAGACAGTCTTACAAAAGAAGATGATCGCAGCACCCAAGAAGACAGAACCCTTGTCTAAGACTGTAGTCCCATGCAGGGAAGTTGATCATGCTATTACCCACTGAGACATCCCTCAGCTCTGCCATCATTGGACTCAAAGGAAAGCAAGAAGCAGGGTGAACCTCCACAGCACAGCTGTGCTGATCCCTGAGTTTACTCCACCCCACAATCCAGCCCTAGGTGAGGTGTTATTTGAGAAAGAGCAAAGAAGCAAATGAGCATCTGACTTCTGGTCAGGCATAGCTTGTGAATCTCGAGATTTATTCTAAAAACAGATGTAAATCAATACTGTGAATGCTAGTTGCAATCCTGATGCAAACTTCTTGGGTTCATCCATTCAGATGCTCAAGCTAAAAACATTACAATTATTTTAAAGTCGTCTTGCTCTCTTCTCATACTTAGTCTAGAGGCAAGTCCTCATCTTTATGTTCAGCATATATCCCTTATCTGTCTACTACTTCTCTGCCTCCCCATTGCTAGCATCATCTCTCTCTTGACCCACAATATCAGCCTACTAGTTGGTCTTCTTGCTTGCCCCTTAGGCCCATTACAACAGATTCTCCACATAGCTGTCCAAGAGGTCTTTTAAGTATCAATCCTATCATACTTAAAACTCTACAGTGTCTTTCCACTGCACTTAGGAAAAAACCCAATATCCTTACTCCTTACTAATGCCTTCCATTTGCTACACCTATTTTTGGTGCCACTAAATCACCCTGCATTATTGTCACCCTAGTGCTTCTCAACTGATCATCAACTTACCTGTTTATGGTCTGATTCCTGCATTGGGATGGAAGCTCCATGTGAACAAGGAACTTTGTAGTCTTGGTCAGTGCTGTCACCTCTGTTGAGACCTAAGTGTTTGGCACTTAGTAAGTTTTCCATAAATACTAGTTAGATAAACGAATGTCAGAGTCTTCTATATATACAATGAGGAGGTTATTTTTTTAATTAATTTATTTATTCATTCATTCATTCATTCATTTTTTAATATGAAATTTATTGTCCAATTGGTTTCCATACAACATCCAGTGCTCATCTGAACCGGTGACTGACGAGGTTATCTTGATCTCAAAGTTTCTTTCCAAGACTATTCTAGGAGAACCTACAACCATTGTCTGTTCCAAACCTAACATGGAAGGACTTAGAACCATCATACCATTATGCAGACTCCAAGGGTTCTAATCTGTAATCCATCATCAACTGACTGTGCAACCTTATAACAAGAACACCTTACCTTTAAAAAATAAGATTCTTCATTATTTAGAAATACCTTAGAATTCTTCCACCTCTAAAAGTGTCCTTATCCTAGGATTCCTCTTTATAAAAGTACTTTATCCATTCCTGGTTAATACGATTACTGCTTGCTCTTGGTACTATCTCATAGTGTGGAAATATTTGGGTGATCTAGGCAGGGATTTCTTCTGATACCAGATAATCACTGACCTAAACTCTAAGAAGTCAGAGAACAGATATTTTAATAGATTTATAATGTAGAAATATTGTAAATATAATTTAAAACAAAATAATCTACTAGTATTCTCTTTCTCTAATAAAAAACCTAAAACGAGGTAAGAAAATCCAATAGTGGGGCGCCTGGGTGGCGCAGTCGGTTAAGCGTCCGACTTCAGCCAGGTCACGATCTCGCGGTCTGTGAGTTCGAGCCCCGCGTCAGGCTCTGGGCTGATGGCTCGGAGCCTGGAGCCTGTTTCCGATTCTGTGTCTCCCTCTCTCTCTGCCCCTCCCCCGTTCATGCTCTGTCACTCTCTGTCCCAAAAATTAAAAAAAAAAAAAAAAAATTAAAAAAATTAAAAAAAAAAAAAAAGAAAATCCAATAGTTTTTTTAGATAGTGTTTTATCAGATAAAGTGATAAATGAAATTTTAAAATCTAATCATCTTTTATGCATTATATATAAAAAGTTGTCAACAAAGACATCACAGATGTGTGATGAGCATTCATGAAATTTCTGGACAACGGCTGAGTTGAGTTTCTTATAACCATCTCATTTTGTGGCCATCTACGAGTTAACAACTTTAAAGGGGAATTTCATCAGACTTAAGATCAAAAACTGCTTCTAAGAACATTCAATTAGTGAAGTACACAATAAGGTAAAAATATGCCTCTATAGTCACAAGTTGGATTCTCCAAGCCTTGTACTAAATCAGATCACTATATATAGGCACTGGGTCCTTCAACTGACCTGGTAAGGGCAACCTGCTTCTCTAGTTCATCAAAAGTGAGATTCTTGGGGCACCTGGGTGGCTCAGTCAGTTAAGCACCCAGCTCTTGGTTTTGGCTCAGGTCATGGTCTCACACTTTGTGAGGCTGAGCTCTGTGTTGGGCTCGGTGCTGACAGTGTGGAGCCTGCTTGAGATTCTCTCTCTCTCTCCCCTCCTTTCTCTCTCTCTCAAATTAATAAACTTAAAAAAATTTTAAGGAAGATTCTTAAGCCTGTACACTTAAGGGCAGAGACTGGTGGGCCATGTGGGGTTGCTGCATACACCTGGAAACACTAGACCTCCCTTTCTCTTAAACACTGTAAAACTTTCACTCTTAGGTTGACTATGTGTGGAAAAAACTTTCAAAAACTGTTTAAAGTTTGTCTTATTCAAAAACATTCAAAATGTTCAAAAAGAAGGAAAAAGGCAATTAGCTTGTAGGAGGAAAATGAGAGTCACAGAAGTTAAAAAAAAAAGTGATTGTGATGTGTAAGTAGATCCAAACTGTAGAACAAGGTAGAGAACTAGGGTAGGGACAACCACAGCCACAATACAATAATAGTTGGCATGGAGTCCTATGTGCCACACACTATGCTGAATTCTTTCCTGCATCATCTTATTTAATCAGCAGCCATTTTCATTAGGTGCCACAATGTGACTTATTTGGAGAAACTGAGGCCCCAGTAAGTCAAATGATTTGCACAAGGTTACACATCTGGCAAGTGGCAGAATTAGGGTTTAATTCTGCCCCTATCATTCTTCCCAGTGATTCAAATGCAATTTTCCTGCAGCAGCCATGGCGTAGATACTTTCTGCACCAAAAGCCATTTTATGTTCTTTCTCCTGGAGTCAGAGAAGTCTGTCCCATATAGAGAGCTATGGGAGACGATTCTTATTTTAATTATATGGACACTCTATAGGACACAGTGAATACAGTACCTGGGATAAGAGACAACTTGTGGCAGGGTGAGTAGCAACTCTTATCCTCCCTCTCTGGTCCCAGCTAAGAAAGAAAATGAATTCTTGTGATGAGGAAATAATCCCTTGATTCTAAGATAGCAAGTTTGGATATCAATGGCTACTATACTGATATGTGCTGAAGAACTGAATGTTAGCAATTAAGACAAATTCTGGAAGAAGCAGTGAGAAAACTAAAGATATAGTTGAAAAAAGGCAAAGAAACTCAGTCATCAAAAGCCAGTAATAATTCTATGTTTAACATTTTAAGAACCCCCAAAAACTGTTTTCCATGGCAGTTGTACTATTTTGCAATCCCAACAGCAATTTATGAAGGTTTCTCCACACCCTTGACAACATTTTACTTTCTTTCTTTTTTTTTTTAATATAGCCATTCTAGTAGGTGTGAAATGGTATCTCATTGTGGTTTTGATTTTCATTGTTCTGATGACTAATAATGTTGAGCATCTTTCAGGGGCTTATTGGAGGTGATGGCTGCACAACATTGTGCATGCCCTAAATGCCACTGAATTGTACACTTTCAAATGGTTACCTTTATGCCATGTGAATTTTACCTGAATAAAAAGGATTAAAAAGCATAAATCTAAACAAAGATAGAATTAATCTGCAGTTGACCTCAAAGTTCCTAGAATCCAAATTTCTTTATTTTGTCCCATAAGTCATTTTTCTCCATCCAGCCAATTATTTTAGATAATGACTTTATTTTATATTCATATGTCTCCCCCTTGGATTTCAGCTAGCAATGAGGGCTATTTGCTGGACGTCAGTGGGACCACATCACCTTCTCTTGTCAACTGCAAAGCCTGAAGACATACTCTCAGGTACTCAATAAATATTCATTTAATTAAGAGTTTATGATGGTAAAGATGGCAAAACTCTAGAGACTACACTCTAGACAAACTTCATTTGAGGCAATAGTCTATGGGCACTATAGGCATTTAAGCATGGTCTCTGAAAGCAGAATGCCTGGGTTCAAACTCTGTCTCCAGCATGCACTCCACTATCACTAGCAGTGCAACGTGATCATGTCACTAAATCTCTCCAAGCTGTATAGCCCTCAACTACACAAAGGGCATAAAGATAGTGGCCACCTATATTGTGGTATCAAATCATGCCATCATGACTCATTTCAAATTAGGTAGTATATATTAATACCTGTTTTTATTTCTCCTCTATATATGCAACTCTATTGCAGAGACACCCACATACAAGTGTGTTTATTCTTGGTTAACACCCTATAAAATCTTGCTATTCATACTGTGATAAACCAGTAGCATTGTTGTCACTTGAAAGCTTGTAAGAAATGCAGAATCGTAGGCTTCACCCTAGACCTAACTCAAGAGAATATGCATTTTAAGAAGATTCCCAGAAGAACTGTGATCAGCTATTGCTATACATCCTACAATAAGCATGAGTATACATTTGGCTTCCTCCCTGGGAAAGGCAATGTAGAGAGAGAGATCCTCTCATATTAGCACAATACTAGAAGAAATAACAATCACTCCCTACATATAGTTTAGGTAAGCCATGCCTCTTCCCCCAAATTATTTCTAATATTCTAGAAATGTTACTTAACTCCCATAAGTAAAATAAGTCACAAGAATGCATTAGTGAACTTGACTGTGGCAGACCAACATTACTCATGTCCAGCATTATCAATCTCCCCTTAATCTTTCTTTCCACTTAAGACTGATCTCTACTTGTTGGGATTGAGACACATACTATAAAAATCTGAAGATATCATACTATAAAAATCTGAAGAGACCTCACAAGCCACACTAGCTGAAGAAACACTGCTGTTTGCTGCTAACTATAATTAGACTTCTCACACTGCAAGAACAGAAGGAAATTTAAAAAAAAAAGAAAAAGAAAGAAAAAAAACCTCGTGGGCCCCCCATCGTCCTTTTGTGGCAGAGCTCATTTAAAATGCAGTATATCATCAAAGCCACATTACTCTGATGATATAGAATTTATGAGGGATGTCCTACTTCAAATTATGCATTAACTTGAAGTCAACAGGGGAAAACAATAGGGGACAAAAATTAGAATGTGCAAAACATTTGGAGTCAATTGAATGTACTCATTGCATGCTGGTAAAAACATAAATTGCAAAATGATATCTATTTTTTCCCTTCCTACAAGATTAGCTGGAAACACTGGAAGACTTTCAAAAGTCTCTTGAATATACTGGCTACTTACCTTTAGTCTAAGAAAGCAAGCACATTTGTAAGTTGAGACTTACACAAAATGGTCGTGTAAATTATCAGGGTATCAATGTCTACTGAGTACTTGGTGACTAATATCTCACTGTATCTCTGCTATTTGCTGGATACCTGTTCTAGTGACATAAAAGTGGAAATCATGCTTCTGAGTTTTGCAAATGGCCTAAAGAGAAATAAATATGAAATCCATGAGTAGCAATAGAAGAGGCAGCTTAGGGGTTGAAAGTTTGAGACAGGTCAACTCTAAAGAGAGATTATAGGAAAGGGGAAGAAACGGAAAAATAAATAATGAATTTTAAAAATCCATACTGCCAAAAAAAAAAAAAATCCATACTGCCACCATCCAGGAAAAGGGGACTAGAGAAGGAGGTTGATAGCTGGTATGGCATACACAAAATAGGTAGTAAATAATTACATTCACTTATGCCCGTTACTTTAACCCCAGAGAAACAAACAAGAGTCTCCTGTAAGGGCTTTCCTTTCAGAACCTAGCTCAAAGGACTGTGGCTTGAAGACAGAGAGATGCATAAGTGTCAGTAGTCTGGTGTTTAAAGGAATTAAAACTAATTAAAATGGATTGACTGATTGACCATTCATTCAATCATTCAAGCAAAATTTATTAAGCATTATGTGCCAGGCCCTTTGCATAGATGGAAGATACATTGGTGAATAAACTAGACATGGCAACAACCCTTAGGGGGCTCATAAGCAACGGGAATAAAAACATTGAGCTGATAATTTTAAAGATGTTGTCCTTGACAATCATAAACCCTGAACTGGTAGAGTTCATCTGTTTACACTCTCAGTATCCATGTCATCCACTTCCAGGTTTTGGCTCTGCTATTCCTATATTGGTCTTGACAGCTCTAAGGTCAGCAATCTAGTACTTGACCAACCTAGGGTGCTCCTGTGTATGCCAAGGGTACTGTCCAGGACAGAACATATGATTCACCAGAAGGAAGATTAGTCTTGTTAGGCCTCTATTCCCAAGTAGCTAAGACTATTTTCTAAAACCACAAGTGTTCCTCAGGGACATTAAGAGACTTTCCTTTGTTCAGATAGAGAGGGAGAAAGAAGTGACTGGTGATGTTAGTGACACCGGTGGTCAGGAAGCGATTGTGTGCTCTCTAATTCACGTGAGTAATGTGAATAAGAATGTACAGTCTGAGACCTTTGCTGCTCTACATTCCAGAGGGCACATACTCTAGGAGCAGAGATAGGCAGCACAGAAGTGGGGAGGATAATTGCACTGAAACAAAAAAAACAAATCTAAGTTCAGACAAATGGGTACTGAGTCCAAAGCAGGAAGGACAGTCTAGAAGGGGAATCCACAACTGAGAAGTATTCTACCAGTAAGCATCAGCGCAATTGGAAAATTGTAGAAGAAAATGGACATTGACCAGGAAGTAGAGCAAACTGAACCAGAGGAATGATTTTCATAAAAGGGATGCCTGAGCAAGAGGCATGTTTATGAGGCACAAGAAGACAGTACAGCCCATATACAACTAATGACTGAGAAATACCCCCTTAATGCAGAGGAAGACTGTAGAGTTCTCCATACAACCAAGATAAGGGAAGATGGGCAATGCTGTATGGGAACAACCTTGAAACGTAGCCTGAGGTAGCTCTGAAACCCCCAAGCAAGAGGACAAGGATGAGGTTCTGGTAAAGAGAGACTGGCCATCAGTTCTTGACTGGCCAGCAACTGCTTCTCTGTCCTAAGAGCACCCAGTTTTGTAAGGGACACAGCTCCCCCACTTTGTGCAGTCTTGGTGGGACCACAGATCAATGCCTCCTTCAGAATATGGCAGTTTCCTGAAGACACCTTCTGTCAAACCCTTGCTCTCCCTTCCAGAGTGAATTTAAGGGTGAAATCTATGGCCTGAGTTTGGCCAATGGGATATACTCCCATGGGATCTAGAACTGGAGCAGGATGACAGATGAACAGGAGCCACGGCTGGATTTCATTCCTTCCCTAGGAGACCTCACTATTGCCTTATGAATGTCAAGCTGCTTGCACTGCATTTCAGCCTCCTCTCAATTCTGTAAAACCCCCAACAACCACTAATAAACATCCTTTGTGCTTAATATAGGGGGGAAATTGGTTTCTGTTGCTTGCAACCAAAGAGCCCTAATTGGTCCACAAATGTGAGATTGTCCATATAATTAACTTCAATGTTTAATTTCACTCCTTTATAAATTGGTTGATATTCATACATGAAGAATAATTACTTGGTTCTCATGTAATCTCTTTTGATATTATAAATCTCCATTAAGAAGCTCTGTTTGGGTCCATGAGAAACTACCTCCTAGAAAGACAAGATAAGGGCTATTACACCACATATGCTCTGAAAATGGGTCATTTGTTACACAGACATACAGAAAACTAGGGGCACTTTTAATGAAACAGTACTCAGTATATATATATGTATATATATGTATACACACACACACACACACACACACACACACACACACACCAAATTCAGATATTTTCCAAAGGACAGTGGAAAGAAGAGTAAACAATTTTCACCATGTTCCTTAAATCACAATACTCTGTTCCAAATGTAAGTGTCTTTGGGACAGATACAGTTCTCAGGAGGGATCTAGCAATGAGTATGAGGGTTTATGAAACTGATCATAAATATGAGAGCTCAAGTACCTGTTCCCAGGTACACTGAGAAAGTCATGTGTCCATGCCAAGAGAAGTCCTTGAGAATACCAGTAGTGCCTCAAAAAAAGGAAATTAAATTTCTTTCTCCCAGTTGGATGTCTGCTGATGCAGCAAACCTGGTAAGTGTCTGAGAGACATTGCTAAGCACTGAGACCAAAACAGAAATGAGGTAATATTTGGAGCAAGGTGGGAATGGGTAAACAGAGGAAGATTTTTCAATCCTTCCATGTGGCATAGGAAGTATGAGTGAGTTTACTGCTGTTCATTTGTCAAGTTCCACCAGGAAGAGCTGGGCTTGAGCCAGCTTGCTGGTGCATTCCAAGAGCATCACCTGCAAGATGACGGGGACCATAGCTTGAGTAATATATTACTGGAACAGACACCCAGTAGTTGAACGGGGTTTTGTGGGAGCTGCATTCACCACATGGAGAAAGTTAGGAGCTCAGAGGCCCCTGCATGTCTATTTGAGATATCTGTGATATGTGTGTACCATGAGAAAGTTAGAACTAGAAAATTTGCCACACAGAAGCCGGACAAGTCACAACAATCAGCAGCAGGAAGAATACAACCGCACCTTAAGTCTGGGAACCAAGACACTCTGCCTTTACTTTCCTGCCCAAAGCTTGATCCAAGCTATTGGGTGTGTGTGTCTGTGTGTCTGTCTGTCTGTCTGTCTGTCTCTCTCTCTCTCTCTCTCTCTCTCTCTCACACACACACACACACACACACACACACACACACAGTGAAGAAGTGCCCCAAAGATATACATATAAAATCCTCCCCATCCTTTCCAAGACAAAAGAGAGGGGGTGAAAAACATACCATGACCTCTCCTCTTCTGGCCCAGAGCTACAAGTCTGACTAGTAAGAGAAGAAACTTTGAATAAATTAAGCCACTCTGAAAAAAAGAAAATCACAGAGGTATAAATACCAATTGAGATGATGCCAATAACCAGAAAGTTGAAAACTCTGTTCAAAATGTTAATAAGAAATGGGGGGAGATGTGCCTGGGTGGCTCAGTAGGTTAAGAGTCTGATTCTTGATTTCAGCTCAGGTCATGATCTCACAGTTCGTGGAGTTGGAGCCTGGAGTCAGGGTCACTCTGACAGCACAGAGCCTGCCTGGGACTCTCCCTCTGCTGCTCCCTGTTTGTGTTCTCAAAATAAATAAACTAAAAAAAAAAAGAAATGGGGGAGAATATGCAATCCAGCACAGGTGGGGACATTGAATGGAAAGAAAACCATCTCGGTGCATATCCCACTGAGCTGAGACTTTGCAATAAATTGGTGAGTGAAGTTCAGTAACAATGTTAAATAAAGAAATCTCAGTAAAACATGCAGTTTAGATCCCCAACCATTAATACAACTGGGTATTTGTTAGTACTTTGAGCATGCACTTCCACACATGCCATGGAATCTATGCAGTCATTTAGTAATAATTCATCAATAGTTATTTTTAAGTAGGCTCCATGCCCAGAACAGAGCCCAATGTGGGGCTTGAACTTGCAACCCTGAGATCAAGGACTGAGCAGAGATCAGGAGTTAGACACTCAACCAATTGAGCCACCCAGGTGCCTCTCAATGGTTATTACTCTAATGCACGTGTATCTCACTTTGTGTGATAACTGAACTCCAAGTAAAAACAGTGAACTCAATGTTATGTTTAGGATAAAGTATTTTTCATGCAGGGGGACAGCTTCCCATCTTTGGAATATGCTTTTGTTTAGAAAATAGCTTGCCGTGAAAATAACATCTCTTGGATGGTATTTTTTTTTTTAATTCCAAGTTATATAGATTGGTTGCCAGCTGGAAACATACCTTCATAACATTTTGGACTCTGTAAAAAGGTGGAGGCTAGAATTTTGGGTGGTTTACATCAAGTTTTTACCCACTAATCAGGTAGTGAGTAAAATATGTTTCTCCTAAGTATTTGCTTAGATGAATTAACTGTTGTTCACATGGAGAAAAAGAAAGCCAAGTGATAATATTCAAACAATGATAATTTTTTGTGTTCATTCAACATTTGCTGAGCTCCTACATCAGTGCATTTCAACCAGGAGCAATCTCTTCCACCAGGTCTCATTCAGGCAATGTCTGGAGACATTTCTGATTGCTACAACCTGGGAAGAGAGGTGCTACTGGCATGTAGTAGGTAAGGACAAGGCATACTAAGTGCACAGGAAAGCTCCCCTGAACAAAGAATTTTCCATCCTGTGGTTGATCAACTCTGCCCTACAATGTACCTAACACAGGTGATGCCAAGATGAAAGACCCTGTCCTCAAGGGGCTCACAACTAAGATATAATTTTGAAATCATATCTATCCTGCTCAACTGACACAGAATCATAGTGGCTATTTCTACCAGTTCCAAATATAGGATGTGTGAAGGACATCTCCCTCTCCCAGCTGTTCACCATTTTCTCCTGTTGCCTTTGGAGATGATACTGTAGGAAACATGCAAATAAAGAGGGGAAGACAAGGTCATTTTTTATTGGCTCTGCAATGACTGTGCATTGATGGTGGTTTTATCCAAACATTTATAATGTGCTGGAGATTGTTCAAACAGTTAGGCAGCTTGTCAATTTTCTAATGAGTGAGGCACCATGCATTTGGAAAGTAGAAGTCTAGTTGTCTCTGATAGCTGAAGGGCATGCAGCACATATCTCGTGTGTTTCCATGGGATCAATTACCAAATGTTTAATGAGCAACTATAATGTCCAGGGCAATCTGGGGAGGGGTGGATAAAGGTGTTTAAGAGATAAGAAAAGGGAGAGAGGGGACAATGCATTCAGAACAGGGTCTAGGTAAATGAAGGGGAAGAAGAGATTCCAGTTGGGTGAATCAAGAAAGGTTTTCTGAGGGCAGCAGAACTCTGGCAATCTTTGAGGGTGGAAAGAATTTCACATTCAAGGAAAAGGAAACTGTGGACCAAAGCACAGGGTAGGTCATGCATGGCACATGAAAAGGGAATATAATTCAGTTATGAATTGAGAAAGGGGATAACTGAGGGAGATGAAGCTGGATAAAGCAGTCTTGAACGATGAACGACAGTGGCACACACTTGTGCACCATGGACGTCTGTATAGGTGACATGGATATGAACCTGCAATGTACGCATTCCTGCCCTTCAGAGGGAGGAGCTCTAAGCAGCAACTATCTCCTCTCCTAAAAGGCATACTTGTTTCCACAGAGAGAAAGAGAATTCCAGGCCAAGAGTCAATGACTTGGGACTCTGTCACTGGAGGAAAACCCTCATGTTCCCCAGTCACCTTACATAAATAGTTTTCTACACAAGACCAACTCTCAAGATATGGATTTTCAACACTGTTGCAGGTGCATATCATTATAGTTTAGAGGATCCTAAATAATAACACAGAAAGGTGTTTCAAGTAGCTCTAACAAGGCAGAGAACAGGCAGAAATATGACAACCTATAATCCACACAAGTTACACGTTCTACTTGAACATCTATTTATGTATTCCAAAAGCTGACAATATAGATATGAAAGATAACCCAAAATACATTAAGTGGGGGGAAAGTACTACATAGCATATATAGCATTTTTTATCGCTTTGTGGGAAAAAAGGAAAGGGTATACATACACATTTCTTAGCACATAACTACACTATCTCTGGAAGCTACAAAAGAAACTGGTAAAAAGCTGGGGATGGGAAGTGAGGGGGCTGGAGATCATGGGTAGAAAAGAGACTTGTTTTCCCCTATATACTGTTTATAATTTGTGAATTTTTCAAATATTGTAACATATTCAAAAATAAATACATTGATTTTAAAAGGAAAGCCAGCAGTACAAAAGACTAATGGAAAAATTAGCTGACCCCACCAAAACCATGGTTTCAGATTTCCAGCCTCCAAAACTATGGAGGAAGTTCATACCACTTCGTGTGAAACAAATACAATCCCTCATAACCTGTTAGCATAGAACCAGTTCCAAGAATTGCGCCCACAACATTGTGTTAACCTTCTCCTCATCCCAAATCTTCATTAGGAACTTGTGTGAGAAGGTAAAATTTCAGACATAAACACTTTGAAAGTGGCTTTAAAAATTTTTTGTATCAGGATCTTTTTTTTTTCCTCAAGGGAAATCCTATATGCAATTTCAAAAGGTGACTAAGTAAGTGGTACATTATTAGAATACAATAGTTGTTTATTATAAAAAGCCAACCAAAGAGGGTCATGTGGCTGTTTTAATGAATATGTATAATTGTGAAGTTATTTAATGGGTTTGGACAATCCACGCAATTAACAGAGAAATATTTATGGCACCCTTAAAGTCTCGACCAGATCTTGGGAATGTGAAAATCTCTGACCAAATAAATGCATTTAGTACACAGAATGAGAAGCTAAGGTCAAGAAGGTGTAAATAATTCACCAAGGTCATTCAGCTAGAGTAGAATGTCAATGATCAACTACAGGATTCATCCAGCAAAAGACTGAAGGTGACTTCCCTGTTCTTTATTTCATTGTACCAACTATGTGCCTATTCTTAAGAGCCATTAATATTGTGTAAGTACTCACGCACACAATCTAATTCACTGTTTCTAGTGCCCCCTCAACCTTACATCAAACTATCTGAAGACCTCTGTCATCCAAATGACTAGAAGCTTTATCAACTTATCCACCTGTAGTATCTCCCTTTCCCTCCCCAACTTCCTTCCTTGTCTTCCTTTACCTAAAGCATGAGCAATTATGCAAATGAAGGCCACATTGTGTTTCAAAGAGGGATTTGTAGGCTAATCTGGGAACTGTGGCTGATTATAATCTTGTCTGGATATCACCCTCCCAGCAAAATGCATCCCGATTTCTGGGACCTGAATTTACATATGACACCTTAAGAAATCAATTATCTTTATTTCCTAAAATATTATGATCCTTAAAACTAAATGGTGAGGAATCCTCATGTTGTCTGAAAATGGAGGCCTTAGGGTCAGAAATGAAATCCTTACCAGCACCTTATTTTCATTCTGTGTTTGGGTCTTAAATCAGAATTACTGGAAGGGGAATGGTCCTTTTGCAGGGTTCTTGGACATCAAAGTCCAGGAATGAAAAGCCCAGCTTTCACATTAATACCAAGGTTATTGACTAGCTTCTACAAAGCCAAATATTTGTTTTCTAATGAATGTGTTAGGAGATTCAGCAGTGAAAATGCCCTTGCATCCAGAAAAACTGGCATCTGTGTTCTTTGAATCAATTTCCAAAGATTATGCAGCACATTTTAATGGTGCTCTGGGGACCTACAGTGTGTGTGTCTGAAAAATGAGGATGTACATTTTATATGTCCCCCAAGCAGATAAACCTTTGCCCTGCCCCCAGTGAAGAGATCGTAAAGCAAAGTGTTATTAATCCAGAAGTGATGGGAGAGACTGCCATAATTCCAGAGGTGATATTTGTTAAAATAGTGATGGTTTGCCACCTTCCCATCTTGGATTAGTTTTGACCCAATCTGACCATTCATCAGGAGATGCATAATTCCATCATATTTGGAGGATTTAAAAAAATATTTATGAAGACATCAACTGCAGTCAATGAAATAAGACAGTTAAAAGACTGCAAAATATGCCTCGGCTTCGCATAAGGAGAGTGATTCTGGACGAAGCTGTTTCTATTAATTTAGCTGACAGGAAGATGTGGAGGTGGCTTTTGATGTGGGAAACAAAGGCAGAAGAAAAAAAATTAAATTCCCTTACAACTTATAGCCCATTGACAAGTCCTTGAGACAGGCAGAGCCATTCCCTGGGATCTCAGCTTCCTTGATATGATACTTTGCTAAGGGCAAAAGGCAATCTTGGCCCAACCACCTGGATCCAGTAAGTATACTTTAACATACAAAAATTCCTTTGGAGGGGCACCTGGGTGGCTCAGTCAATTAAGCCTCTGACTCCTGATTTCAGCTCAGGTCATGATCTAACGGTGGTGGGATAGAGCCCCGTGTCGGGCTCTGCACTGGGATTCTCTCACTCCCTCTCTCTTCACACTGGTCTTTCAAAAATAAATAAATCAACTTAAAAAATTTTTTTAAATTCCTTGTAGAAACTTCTTTTATTTCTACACCCCCACCCCCAGGATATAGGTTGGCAACCATCCTTCAAACTGATGGGCTACTAATATACATCTGAAGGGTCTCATGACTGAGTTTTTACTGAACAGTAATAAATGACCTTTTCCTCTTTTTTTCTAATTCTTAAAATTGTTCTTATTTTTATTTTATGTATTTATTTATTTTTATAAATGACCTTTTCCTAACAGCAGCTAGCCCCTCAAGTTCCTGGAACCCTTGCTTCCAAAATACCTTAGAGACTTACAGTATCCCTAACATCCTCTCAACTTTAAGGCATATAATCAGTCCCTCCTCACTGATTAAGCCCAGGGCAGCTCCCTCTGCCCACCAGTCCTGCCCCCGTTCTTTTGTACTGAAGACATCTCAAAAATTCGTTCTTGGCTCTCAGCTCTGAACCCCAACACTTCAAACCGTATCAGCTTATAAAGTTAAATATCTCCTATTCAGAAACTATAACTTGCATGGGGATTAAATAAGTAGGTTAATATTAATAACGAGGTTAATATTTAACTGAGGTTAAATAATCGGACTTCCTTTAAAACATCTAAGAAAGCGTGAACCATGAGAAGGGATATTTTGACAAAGAAGATTAGATTATGTCTTCCCCTGCTTAATACCCTTCTATGCCTTCCCTCTTCATTTAGAATGTGGTGCAAGCCCCTGCCTTGACCTAGCCCCTTGCTACTTATCCCCTTTTACTCCATCTCTAGACCCACTGTCTTCCCTTCCTATCTCTCGAACCCACCTGAGCTCATTCTGGATGAGGGGACCTTGCTTCAGTCCTAACTTTGGGGTATCAATCTCCAGGTTCTTTGAAGTACAGACTCTTTCATACCTTTTATATGTCAAAGAAGCCCTCCTGTCCTTCTTAAACCCAAAGACTTTCCCTAGGGGTCGAGTTCCTTCATTAGTATTTACTACTTTTTAAAATCATCTTATTCACTTGTTCCATCGTCCACTGCCTATTTCTGCCAACTGGAATGTAAGCACCATGACAGGATTGTCTTTACTCATCTCTCTCTCCAAAGCACCTGTTGAAGGGGAAGTACTCAGTAAATTACTGATGAAGGATAACAGCCTACAATACAATATCAAAATGCTGGGATCAACATTCACTTTAAAACCATCACTTTAAAGAGCATGCTCCACCACAACTTGGGAAGCCTTTAATTTAGAGAAGAAAATTGCTTATGTACTCCAAGTTGCAATGGGCAGACATAAAGAAGCCCTAAGTACCCTGGAGATGAGGTAAATCTTTGAGCATGGCTGGTCTCTGGTCGCAGAAGAAAAGGGGTTTGGTGCATAACAGAACAGCAAGCGAAGTGCACAAACACACATGTGGGTTCTCAGTGTTTATCTGTGTTCCTCTAACACCAAGGAAGCAAGACTAGTAGCTTACTATCATTCCTACTAATCCAAGGCATATCCTCAATCCTCAGAGCAGAGTGGTTAAAAGGATAGGTTCAAATCCACAGCTCAAGCACACGTTAGTTTCCTGAGTTTCGGCAAATCCTTTAATCCTTCTATGCCTCAGACTTTTCAAAATGGTAATAAAAAGCCCCTGTAGAGATTAAATGAGAAAGGTATATAGAGCTGCTAATATAGAGCCAAGCACAGAGTGGTGGTGTGTGACTGGTAGTCCTTGCAGGATCTTCACCAGAGAGGAGTATTTTCTGGAGGTTTAAGAGGTGAGGGCATCTTATGGATGACTGGGCTGCACCCCCATGTACAGAATTCTCTCTCTCAAAGAAAGTTGATGACGACAATAATGACAAGGTGATGCAACAGTAACACCAGTCCTGCCTTATTTGGTCCCTTCCAGTGCACAAAGAACTCCCACAGACATTGTCTGTCGATTTTCATTCAGCCTAGTGTACCAGGCAGGAGGGCATGATCAATCCCACTTTAGAGACAAATTACACAGACAGTGCCTTCCCATCTTGACTTCAGCAATGTTTGGCTGGTTTGGCAAATCAAGTTTTCCACTTTATACCTGCATATAGTGTGTGGTAGCATCTCACCGAGAAAGAACAAAGTACACAGATTAAAGTGTCTCTCTTCTTATGGCCCTCGTGAGCCCACAGAAAAGAGTTTCCTCTTCATTTTCCTGTCCCTCTTGTCGGTAATACATTGACAAAATCCGTGTGTGGTTGAGCTCTAGCCAAATGCCATCCCCCTTTCTGCTGGCTTCCGGGAAGACAGGGGCATAACATTTGCTATTTCCACAAACTACATAAATTGTGCACACACACATGCACAAATATAAACATAAATATCTACATATAGGAGACACAGGATATATATGCTCCAAAAAAAAGAGGCTCTGGGCAACGTCTGAGACAAAACCAGGGCAACCTCAAGGAGACCCAATAGCTGTGGGCAATGGTAGTAGACTGAATTCCATCTCCTTGATGAAAGGCCCAGGATGTTTTAACATTTCTGAGAAGCAGCAAAGTAGTAGATGAAGAATGATTGTGAATTTAGATCAGGTCTCTGCCATCCTGGGAAAATGGCATAAAAACCTCAGTGTCCTCATCTATGAAATGGAAACAAATCAATTTCAGTAACAAGGTAATCACCTGGTCCATTACTAGCTTTCTTTTTCTTTTCCAGAGTCTCCCAAGTTGACACCCCTCTGTAAGGCTTGAGATCGAACAGTGAATCTGTCAGCTTTCCCATTTCCCCAGATACATTATCCTGCAATGATTTTTCTTTTGCTTTTTTTGTTCTCCTTAATTCAGATAAAGACCTTACTTAACTACCACTTCCTTTTTAAATTGTGCATGGTGTTTGGACCAGACAATCCTCAATTTAATCAAGACACTTATCAAGTACCAACCATATGGCAGGCTATCAATCTCATTTACTCAGATCCTAATAGACAAATCCGTATTTTCATCATTTAAGGAACAGCAATATTCAGAAGAAAAGAGACTATAAGAAATTCTACAACTTGAATTGGTTCAACAAACACAAATATGAACTTACCAAAGTTAGTGAGGCAGCAAGAACATCATCACAACCCACTGGGTCTCATTTATCCTAAATGCAAAATGACCATCATCATCATCATTACCATCATCGTCAATATTAGGGTCCAAGACCCTGTAGGAGATATAGTTCTCATACAATCCATGGTCATCAGGTACTTTTAAAAACTGGAAAATAAAGCAGTGACCAATGAAAAAGGCCAAAATTCTATTACTTGAAAAAAGGTCTTGGGCATAAAGGAATGTGGCCAAAGTTGCAAAGAATGATTTTAAAATCAAGTCCATTATGGGCAAATACAGGCTTTGTAATCAAGAATGGAGAACAAGAAAGTGGCCATTTTATTTTAGCAGCATAGCTCTGTCTGGGGGATTTTAGGGTCACAGGTATTAAATGCCCAGGCAAAGCACTCTTTGAAACACAAAGCATTTCTAAATTCTCCTTGAATACAAATCCCTAAATCCCCTCCTACTTCAGCAGTAGAGGGGGAAGAGGAAAGCTGCCAGAAAGAAGCCAACCAGGAGATGGGAAATGCTGGTATCAGAAACGGGAACTCTCCACTTCTCTGTCCAGCTGGGAAGGAGAAAAAGAGGCTTTGGGGAGTAATTAACTGTCATGCATAAGATTAATTGACGACCCTCCAGTTTTGCCCTAAACACAGATGTATTGGGATCAGGACACAACCTTGAATACTAAAGGTGAAGGGAGAACAGTTATTTCTGGATCGGAGCAAAGTGAATATGCAGAATTGTGGGTGATGTCAAAACTCACACCGTGGAGCTGGGGAAGGCCATATATCATCATGCCCTTCCATAAAGTGGCTTGTCAGAAACTAGCCAAGGACTTAAAATAGGAACCAGCTTGTGCTGGGAAGCTTCTTGCTAACAAATGGTCCACAACTAAGCAGTTATCCTGTAACACAGGTATGGACACACCCCTGCCATGTTTCTATTTCTCTGCTTAGATAAAGAAGCTAAAAGGAAAATTTATAATGTCAGTATCTGTAACAGAAGATTATTTTCACAGCTTCAGATCCAGCCTTTTTAGGACCCCAGAGTATATTTTGTGGGGAAAAGAGGGCAGTCTTTCTTAGAAGATCTCAATGTATAAAGATTAGGGCTCTTTCCCAAACATACATTCCCTGTAATAATCCGCTGTTTACCTATCCTCCATGGCTTGACAGTTTGCTGCTGCTGCAAAGGTCTGTACTAGCCATGGGGGTAATTATCAGTTCATGTACTTCTCTTAAGGTTATTTATTGAGAGAGAGAGAAAGTGAGAGAAAACATAAGCAGGGGAGGGACAGAGAAAGAGAGAGAGAGAGTCCCAAGCAGGCTCTGCCCTGTCAACACAGAGCCCGACACAGGGCTTGAAACCACAAACCATGAGATCATGACCTGAGCCAAAATCAACAGTCAGATGCTTAACCAACTGAGCCACCCAGGCACCCCCATATATGTACTTCTTATGTAAGTTATCTATTCCAGGGGATGAAGATAGAGCAGATTTTTCCTTTTCCTTCCAAATGATTGGTGGTGAGTTATCAAAATTCTTACAATAAACAGATTGTCCTCCAGTGCCTTTTTCAGTGAAAAGTGTCTTTTTAAATTCCATGGAAGTGTTGGGTTTTATTTATGAACTAGTCACTGTGCAAAGTGCCAGGGTTATAAAAATGAGTAAGCCTCATGTTCGAGGAGCTCTTGCTTGGAAACTAAAGACATTTTTAAAAAATACATACATATAAAATAATCATAATAACAACGAAGCAGCAGGTATCTTATACTGAGCATTGTTAAGTGCTTTATGTTCACAGTTCTACTGTCCTCACAGCTAGAAGAGGTAGTTGTGAAGCTTATGTCTATTCTACAGGTGAGGACAGTGAGGCTTTCACAGGTTACCGTACTGTAGCTTATCTAACATCACACATTTAGTACCAGGCAGAGCTGAAATCTGAAGCCAAGAAGTTTCATTTTTTTAATGTTTGTGTATTTTTAAGAGACAGAGAGAGACAGTACACAAGTCGGGGAGGGGCAGAGAGAGAGAGAGAGAGAGAGAGTCCAAAGCAAGCTCCAGGCTCCGAGCTATCAGCACAGAGCCCGATGCATAGGTCAAACTCAAAGACCGCGAGATCATAACCTGAGCTGAAGTTGAACACTTAACCAACTGAGCCACTCAGTCACCCCTGAAGCCAGGAAGTTTAAATACAAAATTCAAGTGGTTCTTTAGACATACATGGAAACAGTACTGATACCATGAACTCATTTTATTTGGGAGAACCAAGGGGCATTTTGCAAAGCTGGCATCTGAACTAGGTATGAAATGACAGAGCAGTATTTTCTCAGGTGGAGATCAGGATGGGTAAGGGGCTTCAGGCAGGTGGAAGAGGTATTCCAGACAAAGAAAACAGTAGATATGAGTATGTTTAAGACTAAGGCTCATTCCACAATCTGGAGGCATGGAGTAGGATGAAGTGGGAGGGGGGGAGGGTTTTCAAAAATGGCATTAAAGGTGGCAAGCAGGTGAGATAATTTGAACTTAGTTCTATTGGCCTGGAGCAAATGGACAGATTCTGATGAGTAAAATGGTTCTGTTGAGAGAAAATTACCCTATCTAAGCTGAAGTTCATATGCAGCTGGTCTCAAGAAGCGACTTGGGAATAGTGTGGATGGCCACTTGGGTACAAGTGGAAGGAGGTCAATAACCTATCAGTCTAAGTCTCCGATTCCAAGAAATAAGGCCCAGGACCAGAAGGCAAGGGCGGTGTGATTTGGTTTTGACCTTGTACTCAGTGGGATTTCTTTTTGCTTTAAGTTTATTTATTTATTTTGAGAGAGAGAGAGAGAGAGAGAGAGAGAGAGAGAGAGAGAGAGAAGGCACGAATGAGGGAGGGGCAGGCAGAGAGAGAGAGAGAGAGAGAGAGAGAGAGAGAGAATCACAAGCAGGCTCCAAGCTGCCAGCACAAAGACCAACATGGGATTCAAACCCATGAACCATGAGATCATGACCTGGGCTGAAGTCAGACACCTAACCGACTAAGCCACCCAGGCACCCTGGGAATTTCTGAATGTTGTTCAAAGAGGAAAGTAACATCAACACTGTTCCTGGCAACTGAGTACGAAAGGATTGGTCTGGGCGGTGAGGGGAGGAGAGAATTAGGCTCTCTGTGCCTCTGCATCCTTGTCTGTGAAAGGAGGATAATGAAATAATTGCTCTCATAAAGTCCTGGTGAGGATGACAGGAGAAAAGCAATGTAGAGTTTAAGCCACGGTGGCAATCACATAGCAAACCATTAATACGTGTTCACTTCTTCCTTCTTCCCCTCCTTCTCTTCTTCCCTTCTACCTTGTTTCCCTCCCTCCCTTTCTCTTTTCCTCCCTTCCTTCCTTCCTTCTTTCCTTCATAAATTATTGATGCCTGTGCCAAACTGGTTCTCCTATTACTCCTACTACTACTTTATTGCTGTTCTTGTTGTTGTTGTTGTTGTTCTCCTCTTCTCCCCCTCCTCCTCATTATCCTCTCCTGTTCTCCTTTTCCTCCTCCTCCTCTTCCTCCCTATTATAATCATAGTTATTACTGTTGTTGTTACCAGTTGCAGAGTCTACAGACTACGGAGGAGGGGAGAGTCTTGAGCAACACTTCAAGAGAGGCTGAACTGTTCATGGTACCAAACTAGAGATGGAAAAGACTCAGACAAAGGATGGTGGGGCACAAGGAGGAATATGTGGAGAGTGCCCCCATGCACGTGTGCCTACACTCACTGCTGCAGAAGCACATTTGTGAACATCACTGGGACAAATAAAAGACTGTGAACTAGACGGATGCTTTTAAATGGAAAATTATTTAGTAGAGCTAAATATGGTCTCATTAGGGGATGAAACCTACTGCTTGAAGAAGTGTGGAATGAATATAAGCCAGAAAGGAAGGAGAACTGGTGGTCTTTCCACCCACTGAAGAAGGGAAGCTACTAAGCCTCCATGCTGAACCATGGAGGCTCTCAGGAGGTCAAACTCAGACGAATATGGTAAGATGAGGCAGAAACAGACTGTAAACATGTGTGTCATGAACACCTTTCCAAGTATCTTAAGCAAACAGCATTCCAAAGGATGAAGGGTGTGGCTTTGGTGAAGTGAGTAGCTCACAATCAAAATGAGCACAAGGCATTGGGGGTTGATTATTTCTGGGTTCACGTAATTTTTGTGAGGCTCATTCTAGAAGATCAGTGATTGTGGGTTTACAGAGCAATATAGCCTCTGTCTTGAGGGGTTAATTCCCCATAAGAAGAAAAGTCTTCTGCCCAGCAATCCGAACTATCCGTCCAAGGTGAGCATGTTGGGAAGTTTGCAAAAACACACCAGGTATGCACACTGAGTCTCCTCCGCCTCGACTTTCCCCTTTTCCAAATTTGCTAACAACCCATTTTCCATCCTGGGGTCTGTTTGAGGTTGACCTTCCCTCAAGTGCTAGCATTGGATCATGTACCCCAGATAAATCAATGAGACCATTTCATCCTTTTGCTCTCAGTGACTGGTTTTCTTTTGTCCATGAAAATAAAAATCGTATAGTTATGGTCTTAAAACTTTCACCCAGGGTGATGAGACAAATATGTTCTCTCTTCCCCTGAAAAGTGTAAGTGTATTGTATGGACATGAGGCCATGAGGGATCTATGTAGGCATAAACCCCACAACCAGAGGAGAAGCTGAGCATTTGCATGTGGCAACCACAATGTATTAACTGTCTTACATTCAGAAACTCGTCTAATTTTACCTAAACCCTCCCCCAACCAAAATAAGACCTGATTTATAGGTGAGGTCCCTGAGGCTCACTGAGGTTGGCCATGTGTGTACCCAAGGTTTCACAGCTGTGAATGGACTGCAGAGCTAGGACCTGAAGCTGGGCTAGAATTACCTGGCTCAAATTCTTCAGCACTGCGCTTTACTGACATGTGGATTATCAGAGTGGGAAGGGGACATGGATGAGAAGAATGGACTCACTGCAATACCCGTCTGATCCTCCCCTCCATATCAAAATCAAATCCAGAAGCCTTCACCTGAATGGCAGAAGACAGAAGTGTAGACAACATGCAAGGCCAGCTCAGAGTTAACATTCTCCCCAGCCCAAGTATCCCCTATCAAGGTCAAGATAAAGAAAATCCAAGACAGTGAGGGTCTTTGTAGCTCATGGGCAGTGGACAAGGGAGGAGAAATCTCACAAATATCCCCATCTTCTCAGAATGGTTCTGGAAATGGGTGGAATCCATCTCCCAGGATGAGTCATGGGTATTCATTAGGGACAGAAAGCTAAAACAGAGCCTCTCATCTCAACTACAAAACATCCAGCTTGGTCCAAAGGACTCCTACCTTAGGCTTTGGCTATAGACTCTACAAACTTCCCATGCCTGCCTAGCTTTCAATAACTGACCTCCAAAGAAAAACACATCCAGGGGCACCTGACTGCCTTAGTTGGTAGAACATGTGACTCTTGATCTCGGGGTGTTATGTTTGAGCCCCATACTCGGTGTAGAGATTACTTAAAATAAAATCTTAAAAAAAAAAAAAAGAAGAAGACGACGAAAAAGAAAAACACGTTCAGGGCTTGAATGCAATGTATTCCCAACCCTATCTAAGGTTTAAACTTTGAGTGCCTGTGAGTGAAGTTCCTTCCTTCTTTCCCTTCTTCCTTTCTGTGTTAACATTTGTGTGTGTTGAATAAATTCACAGGTGAGCACTCCTGTTCTCTTATTCTAGTCATGAGAAGTTTTTGGACAAGACTTGGTCACTGTGAAATAGTGACATAATACCGTTGACTTTGTGATACAGACTATTCTGTAGAAAGAAAGTCCAGCAGACTCCCTGGTTTCCTGTAGAATTAAGGCATTTTCATAGAAGAAAGCTCTGACTTCAAGTCCAAACACTTCCATGAAGAGAAAAGCCACTGGTGGAATTTAAATAATCTCCTCTGGACAAGAGCTTATTAAAAAAAAATTCTGTACTGTCAGAATGTCCTACAATGCATATCACTAATGCATTCCACCTGCAAATTACCAACACCACCACCTTTAATAAAGCAAAGAATGTCTTTCTTCACCAGGGAGTTAGTAAATATTAAAATTCCCTCGTTAGAGCATGTTCTAACCAGGACAATTATCTATGAAGACTATTCACAATGGATTCAATATGACAATAATTATTCTTAGCAATGCCAGTTGGTAGTTTCCATGGGCTCCCTGCCTCTGCAGGCACAAAAACTAATTTTGATTCCAAGAGCACGTGTTTTAAAATTCCCCCATGTCAGTTCAGCACCTAGAAAGACAGCAGGAAAATTTCCAGGTCTTTGTTTTGCATATGATGTTCTCCATCTACCAATAGGGAAGAATTTCAGCCACATGACAGACACTGAGAAAAGCACAAGGTAAACTTTAAGAAACTTGCAGGTGGTAAGCCAAAGCAGAATCAAGTATACTGGCCTACCCCTCTCTCCTTCTTGTGAACCCCTCTGTATCCTGGCACCAACAGCCCCCAACATCACACTTTTCCTTTATCTTTCCACCAATGGAAATGTTTTTTTCACCAAGCCAATGTAACAGCAGCAGGAGTGCTGAGACTTCTCCACTGTCTGCTATTGGGTGCAAAAGCCATTCTGATCCACTATACCTCAATGATACCTAGATAGTACTTTCAAAAATATATCCCTCAATCTTCGTAACTTTGCAGGTTATAGTATAGCACTTGACGTTATACTGAGAGAGAAAAGAAGCACACACCAAGGCTCAGATCCACTCCCTACCTTTTATGCCTGAAATTGTTATCACTCAGCACCACCGAGCATTAAAGAGGGCATGCCTTGATTTTTTTTTCATTTTTTCACACACCCAAAGCTTGGCAATGAATTGTTTTTCTTTTCATAATAGACTGGGACAATGAAGCAGAGATTTCTCTGGGCCCAGATTTGGACTTTCTCCAACCTTTAAACTTTATTGCCCTACAGAGTATCCAACTGTGTTTGTGGAAGGGATTGGATCATTAAAATTCATTTGGGACTGAGCCTCCAGAGGAATATACATACTTTCATCCTACTGACTTCTCCATCAAATAGAATCCAATAGACTACAGTTTCTTAGGGAGTCATGAACAAATGAATGATAATAATGTGTTGTCATCTGTTCATGCTGTCCCTCACCTGGTACCCCCTGTGACCAAACGCACATGTTTCTTAGTAAGGGGGCTTAGCCAGGTCAGGGACTCTGCGTGCTGTCAAGAACAGGAGCAGACCTTGGGAATTGGCTTCTATGGTACTGCATGTGACCTTCCATGAACAAAAGCAGTTCAAATCTCACAAACACTTCAACTTGAAGTTACTGAAAAGCCAGCTTTCAGATACGCTCGCAGAATCCAATAATGGTTCTGTTATAGTTGTTCAATGCCAGCCATATGAGACAAAGGAGCTAATAAAAATAAATCGTTAAAATGAGAAAGAGAGAATACATATATTTCTATTCTTTCCCTTCTCTATTGACTCTTGCCAAAGAGCTTAGGAAATAGGAAGTTAGTCAGAATCTTCCAGTAACCATGAGATTCCATAAGACATCCACCACTATGTAGTTGCCTCAGACACAAGAACACCCATGCCCTGAATTGTATGTGGCCAATTGTCAGGGGCTGGCTATCTTCACACCTTCCTTTGAGTAAGAATCCCAGTATTCATATTTCTCCCTCATTTTCAGAGTTATAATTTATTTTACATTTCCTCTAATCTGGCTCCTCCTGAATTTTAAATCTGTTGGCCAACCCTGAAGAAAGTCTTTATTAGACCATATGATTTTATTGGAAGATCCTGTCTGTATACTTGGAAAACTTATAACAAAAGAAATTAAATTATTTATTACTTCTTCAAAACAAAATCAGGCCTTTCTCAAGGTCAGTTGTAGATTTTTAAATTTCATCCAAAAGGATGGGGTCATTTTGAAAAGTGATCTTGAGTACCATAACAATAAAAATCTTGTAAAATGGAAACTCTACATTAATTCAGTAATGAAAAACCAGGATTGAGACCTGAGGCATATAAAATTAATAACATTAATGACAACAATGGCAAGCATCTTTCTTATTTTTCTTATTATTATTACAAATGTCTTCTTGATTTGCCTAAAGTATGGCAAAGAATTTATTCCATGAACCTAGGGGAAGAGTGTTTTGGTTTGCAGGAAGTGCAAATGCAAAGGTTGATAATGACCTTGGCATGTTTTAAGATAAACGAGAGACGAAGGCTGGAGCAGAGTATAAAAGACACAAAGTAGGAAGAAATGAGGTCTGTGAGGAAGGCAGAGACCAGATGTCATGGGACCTTATGGAATGCAGTCATTCTTTTTTTCCCTCAAAGCATAATGGGGCACCATTGGAGAATTTTAAGTAGGGGATTAACTGAATTGATTTATGGGTTTCTTTTCTGAAATTTTTTTATTGTGGTAAACAAAACATATGAAAGTACCAGCTTAACCATTTAGGGGCATACAGTTCAGCACAGCTGAGTATATTATAATTGTTATGAGACCACTTATCTCAGTGATAATTATAGTTTTTTGTTGTGATGATTTGACTTTCCCCCATCCAGTGTCCATTCCTAGTCCCACTCAACTGTGTGCTGCTAGGTCCTGGGTTCACTGTCACTTTTTGTCCATCATTTAACACTGGCATCAACACTGCGCCCCAATACTTAGTAGGACCTTGATGTATGTGAAATAAATGGGTTGCCAGAACCAATGTCTCCAGGAAATGCTTTTGTATGATTCTTGTGTATGTGCTTTTTCCCTTTTTCCCTTTACTGAACTATTGTTGAATTTTTAGTCTGTACCAGAGAGTACTTCACTTTTTCCACTGAATGTTTTATGACAGGGTGTTCTGTCAACTTAAGTGGGTAGCATTCTTGAGTGCTGAGCCAATGCCTTGTTTGGTCTGCATTGTCCTCTCCTGCTCTTGCTCCTCTTTCCAAACTTACACCAGTACACCATCATCTCTGCCTAGCTGTGGTAGACACTGAGCAAGTGTAGAGCAAGCCGTGCCTAGAAACTGCACTAAAGAATACCTAATATGCTTTTCTACTCCAATGTTAACTGGGATAACATTGTGAAATAAAAGATCCTTCCAGAAACCCATTTTTACTAATCATTAATTTGTGTATTTTTAGATTCTTTTTTTTTTATAAACAAAGCTCAATTGAGTTATGAATGTCAGAGTGAGAATGAGTGCCTACAAGCTTTACATTTCTGCTATTGACTGTGACATACTGAAAGTGACAACTATATAAAAGTGATGGACAATCAACAGCTTAAAGGAATACTTCAAATCCATCCACTGAGCAAGAAGCTGCATAACTAGGGCAGAATCCCCAAGTCTGGCAAAGAGAAAAACAATTTGAGTGGACTTTGTTTTTCAAAAAGAAGTGTCAGTTTGTCACACTTTATTCTGCTTTTGTAGAATGAGGTTTGCAAGTATGCAAGTAAATGCACCGACATCGAGTTTCCAGAAAACCAGTATGGCAATGGGAGAACTCATCCTGTAACTGCTCATAAGTTGTCCATCTATCTACCAGTCTAAAGCAGCAAATAAAACTCAGTGTATTTAAAAAGTAGATGGGCAGAACTCAGGCTTAGCTCCACCCACCAGTTATTCTGAGCCCTCTGCATTTTTGAGTGCCATCTAGTTTCTCATTAAAAAGGTACCACATAGAATTCCTCACTCTCTCACTACTTCCATAGTCTGTGCATCCATATGCCAATGGAAGCGTAAACCAGTGCCAGCAGAATCAGAAAAACAAACATATTAGCTTCCCAAATTGGTTTCTGAAATAAATCAGTTGATATATAGGGACACAGGAATGTGAAGTTGAAGCTGGAGGCAGCAGTGTACTTGATCCAAAGCTAACAGGTTCTCAGCAGGAGAGCTATGAGGATGCTCAGAATCAGACATACTTCTCAGAGCACTATTGATGTTGGCTCTACCATGCACGTGTGCAGGACTTTTTGAAAATATCTGAGCCCTTATCTTAGTGATGTCCTGTGTCACTATGGGCATAGGACTACCTTACTTCTGGGTTGACATGTCACTGAAGGAAGAAAAAAATATATTTGCAAGAGTGCTTAAACTTTGAAAGACAAGGAGGATGGATGCATAAGTATATGCACATTGAAAGCTGTTCTTAAGAAGGGAGAGACTAGTCTTGGGCATGTCAAGTGTAATTTTAGGAGGAAGAGCTAGCCTAAGGACAGTCCTTCTTATAGGGTTTCCTTTCTTTCAGTGTATTATTTGCCTCGAAGAGGACTGGGGTAGGTTGTCAATAATGGCCACAAACATATCCCATCCCGGTTTGCAGATACCTTTTCAAGGTGAGTTTGCTGCTTTTTCCATTGTTATCTATCACTCTATTACTTGATTCTGTGCTTGGCTGTATAACTTGCTTTGGTCAACCACATATTAGCAATGTAATATAAGCAAAGGCTAGAAAATCCTTGCAAGTCTGTATGGAAACCAATTTGACAATAAATTTCATATATTGAAAAAAAATAAAATATATAAAAATAAAAATAAAAAAATAAAAAATAAATAAAAACTTGTCTCTAAAAAAAAAAATCCTTGCAAGTTAGATATTGTCCTGTCACTGCACTTGGAACTCTGATACCCAAGATAGCCTGCTGAGCAAACCTGAGCTAGCCTGCTAAGGAATCCACACAGAGGAAAACTGAAGCATTCCAGAAAATCATTAGCCATGTGAATAAAACCATTCTAGACAATCTAGCCGCAGTGGTATGAGTTAGCCCAGGTGAAACCAGCAGAAAAAATGCTCACTTGAACCCAGTCCATACTGCTGTTAGAGAGAAATATGAGCTACTAAATGATTTTTGTTTTAAGTCATGAAAAATATTTGAATTGTTTGTTACATAGCAAAAGCTAACCATTACAAAATTGCAAGTGTTATGAATCCCTGGGCTTCTGCAATATTTTCTATAAAATTAATTCTGGAGAAATGGAAGAGATGAAGAAAGACTGTTCCTAAATAGAGATTTGGGGGGGGTGCTTAATATTAATTTTTAATAGTTATTTTATTGGAAAAGTAATGCACACACATGGCAAAAAAGTCAGTGAGAACAAAATGACATATGATGAATCATGAATCTCTTCTTACTCTGGAGTGGCATCCCCCTTCTCTCAAACACTCATTATTTCCAGTTCCTTGTCTGTCTTTCCAGAACATACCCAGGCATCCATATGTGTAAGTCTTCATACACAAATATGACCATATTACATATATTACCTTCCTTTTTTGACTTATTTACATCCATCCCTATATTAATATCTAAGCTGAGTTGATACTTATCATCTTTCCATAGTATCACATTTAGACTTCCCTCATCCTTTATGTGGCTACATAATATTGCAGACAGTCCCTGATTGGGGATGGTTCCACTTACAGTTTTTCAACTTGAAGATGGTGTGAAAGTGCTACGCATTCAGGAGAAACCATATTTTGAATTCTGAATTTAGATCTTTTCCTGCACTAGCAATATGCCCTATGATACTCTCTCAGATGCTGGCAGTGCCAGGAGCCAAAGTTCCCAGTCAGCCACAAGGTCATGAGGGAAAACAACCAACACACTTACAACCATTCTATCCCTAGACAGCCATTCTGGTTTTCACTTTCAGTACAATATGCAATACATAACATGAGCTATTGAACACTTTATTTTAAATTTTTTTTTAATGTTTATTTTTGAGACAGAGAGAGACAGAGCATGAACGGGGGAGGGTCAGAGAAAGAGGGAGACACAGAATCTGAAGCAGGCTCCAGGCTCTGAGCTGTCGGCACAGAGCCCGACGCGGGGCTCGAACTCACGGACCATGAGATCATGACCTGAGCCGAAGTCGGACGCCTAACCGACGGAGCCACCCAGGTGCCCCAATGGACACCTTATTTTAAAAGAGGCTTTACGGGCCGTCTGGGTGGCTCCGTCGGTTGAGCGGCCGGCTTCGGCTCAGGTCATGATCTTGCGGTCCGTGAGTTCGAGCCCCGCGTCAGGCTCTGTGCTGACAGCTCGGAGTCTGGAGCCTGTTTCAGATTCTGTGTCTCCTTTCTCTGACCCTCACCCATTCATGCTCTGTCTCTCTCTGTCTCAAAAATAAATAAACGTTAAAAAAATTTTTTTAATAAAAAAATAAAAATAAATAAATAAATAAAAGAGGCTTTACATGAGATGATTTTGCCCAACCGTAGACTAGCATAAATGGTGTGCATATGTTTAAGGCAAACTAAGCTAAGTTATCATGTTTGGTAGGTTTAGTGTGTTATATGCATTTTCAACCCACAATGTATTTTCAATTTATGATAGGTTTATAGGGACACCGCCCCACCATAAGCTGAGGAATACCTGTACTGTGTACAAGTTGTAACATGGGATTGCTATCAAATAACAAAAAGCCCAATTAGTATTTGGATTCAATTTAGAACAATCAAGGATAGAACAAAATACCAAGAAAGAAGAGTCCTTGGTCCATGCCTGAAAAGGAAACAAATACAGATGGACCATTGAGGCACTCACTTGTCAAGGTCCTTAGTGGTGAAGTCAAGACCTGAGCTTCTAATTATATCACTGTTTTGGAGAGCTTCTTATTAGGCTTCCAGAACTTCACAGGGTTAAGATTTTAGGCCTTAAAGGAGACATGGTAAGGGGACCCTGATGTTAACTTTCTCTGGGACCTCAACTATCACGGTTAATAAGCGTTCCCAGAGATGGATCTGCACAGGTTCCCATGGGTTAGAAACATCTTTTGGAGTTATATTACCTTTCTGTATCCTTCCACTGTCTGGAGCCAATGTGTGAAGGACAGTCAAGGTCATGTTAAAACTCCAGTTAGGTAATACTCTGGTCAGAAAGGAATAGCTCAATCCACTCTCTAGGGAACTAGGAAACCAGGGTTTCACCCCTAGGAGCCCTCAAGCAGGCCATCAAAGTCCAAAATCCAACTTACCTCAGCTAGAATGTAAACTTGGCAAGAGCAGGAATATTGTGTATCTTTTTAAAATTATTATTAAGTTTATTTATTTATTTTGAGAGAGACAGAGAGAGTGCAAGCAGGGGAGGTGCAGAGAGAGAGAGGGACAGAGAATCCCAAGAAGACTCCTGCTGCCAGCACAGAGCCCGAAGCAGGGCTCCAACTCACGAACTGAACCATGAGATCATGGTCTGAGCTGAAATCAAGAGTCAGATGCTAAACTGACTGAGCCACCCTGGTGCCCCCAGAAGCTTGTCTATCTTGTTGACCACCACCTCTTTATACTACAAAAAGCTCTATCAAGTATTTAATGAATCAATGAATCCAGAAAAGAAGGAAAGTCATAAAAGGGTTATGAAAATCAAGAAAAAATAAGTACTATTACCAACAAGAGTCTATGGAAAGAATCACTCTTTTTTAGCAGCTTAGAATATGAAAATGGGGTATTTGGGCACCAGTATAGTACCCTAAAAATGTGTTTGAAATGAATGTATGTCTTAGAATAAAACCAGAAACTTTGATAGATGGGACTCTTATGTATAAGAACTTCTAACTGGCAATTTGAAAAAAAGACACATCAAAGTGTTCTGTAAACTTTCAAATTGAAGGTCTAGGGTCAGGCTAAAGATTAGAGAGTAAGGGCAAGGGCCACTACTGGCCCCCTTTGGCATCCCAACATGCTGAAGCCACTCTCTGAGAAAAGGAGTCTACCAGGAAGGGTAGAAAGAAAAGATGGGGACATTGTTGGAGCAGCTCCACGAACCCCAAACTGAACAAGATATAGGAGGCCCCGGAGTGAATACAACCATTTCCCAAGTGCTAAGATAAAAGAGCATGATCTTACTGAAAAGAGGCAACTTTAAAACATGGTGATTTATCTGCTGCCCACATATCAAAGTTGGTGTTATAATCTTTGGAGGGAAGGAGAATGATATCATCATTGCATGTGGTGAAGATGTTACCAAATATTGATGTCAGCCTTGAAATCTTCCAAGACCGTTATACTCATGTGTTCAGTGCTTCCTCTCTGTGTCTCCACATCCCTGACCTTACATTCCCCACACTGCCACTGCCTCTTACCTTGGTTCTTCCCCATGACTGGTCTTGAGGGAAGGACTCTCTAACGTATTCACAAGCACATGGAATACACACTGTCAGTACTTACTTATATTTCTGATGACACTGTCAGACATTCTTACCCATTGCTAAACACTGGGTATTAGATATGAAATTTAGACTCACTACTGGTGCTACTGGGGACTTGACAGTAGCATATAAACATTCACTGAATACCTTCTAGTGAAAAATCTCAGAGAAAGAAAGTGTGTGCATGGGTGCAGCAGAATAGAATGTGTACACACTGATGAATGGCATGTTGAAACCAGATGGTCTTCTTCTTACTGGAAGTTTCATGAAGTTCCTACTTCATGAATTGGCATTTTGCCAATTAGGGGAAGGATGGTAGATCCTGTCTTTACAGGGTCAGCATAGTGATTGGGTATTTAAGAAAAGATGGCATGACTCAACAGGTTCTAGAAAATGTGCAAGAACTCAGACTTTCAAGAAAGGCTCTCTTACTTTGTTTTAACCAAGGAGAATTACATCATCCACCAACAATTCACACACACACACACACACACACACACACACACACAAAAACAGAAAGGAAGAAAAGAAAGAGAGAGAGAGAGAAAGAAAATGAAATATTGTGCTAATTCAGTGGTGGTGGGGTTCTATAACCAACATCCTGAGAAAGGCAGACACCCCTCCCAGTGGCAGAAGGTGAACATCAAAGAAAGCCCTCCTCAAAACAGAGCTTGTCCAATGTACTCACCCTTACCGCATCTTTTTACCCGTCTCTTTTGTAATCTAAGCAGGTGACAACTTCATTCAGTTGTTAGCAACAAGAGGAGGTATTGATTCCCTGCGAATGCCCTAATGACTGGAGACTGGGGCACAAACCATAAATGGAGACTTTCTGATTCCAAGTGAAATTATAGTTTGCCCTGTGAGATTGCACAATAAATCAGGGGAAAAACCAGCCAACATAGGACTCTGGGGTCACTGAAGTGATGTTGACACATTACAATAATGAGAACTTGAAATACCTCATGCCCTATTGATTTTTAAGCTGAATCATTCCCACTGCAGAAGATTACAAGACTCTGTCTTGGAATCATGGCTCACACGGGAGATGCTGATGAAAAATACACCCAATCCAATCAAAATGAAAAGCTTTACTTGTACTTATTACAAATCTAATACCATTGTCCCTAGGCTGTGTGATAGGCACTTAACCTACAATGGGGAAAAAAAACATATTTTTTCCTTTTAATTAAAATTTTTTCATACCTTTGCTTTACACATAGCTCTTTGCCGCGCCTACAGTAGAAAACACCCCAAAGAAAACAGGCACAATGGCTCGATTAGTGCATAAAGGGCAATTTCTTTATTCTTTTCTAATTCCCGGGTAGCTTTCAAGTTCCCTGTATCACCATATCATTTGGAAGAATGGAAAATCACGTCCTAACAGCCAACTTATTTCCTAGTCTATAGGAAAAGATACATTCCACCACCATCTAGCATCTACAGTAAACAAAGAATGCCTTGCTGATCTTTCCTTTTTCGCTGAAAAGTGCTCCATGAAGCTGAATAAACACAGTTGTGGGAGGCCAGCTAGTGACATAAGTTAATTACTAACCTGTCACACAATCAGAGAATGGTAATAATTTATTTTCACTGTTGCATTAACCATAAGTCGCTCTTTGCCAATAGGGTGTGCTGGGGGAGAAGGCGCTAGAACATTACTGCTTGCCGTATACCCTGTATAAGGTTGTATCAATATTTTAGTTGGGAGATCAGATATAAATGGTGTCACTGCTTTTACTA